>NC_084555.2:40040000-40237500 GCF_033978685.3 Nerophis lumbriciformis
AAATGAAGTCCATGCGCTGCTCCTTTTGAACAAAAGCATCGATAACTTGTTTATAGAAGTCTTCCTTATCTTTCTTCAGTTTTAAAAGTCTCTCTGTCTCGATGGAGATCTTCTTTTAAGTATTACCTCCTGCTTCGATTGAAAGTCCAGTTTAGAAAATTGTTTTATTTTAGATATGTAATCCTCCATGTTAAAAGTTCAGGCAAGAGGAACAAATAAACGATCGCTGCTAGCTGTTGCTGCTTGTTGTCACTTCTTCTGCAGCCGAGTAGTCGCAGAAATGCTCCCTGGGATCACTACCGCCCTCTACCACCATGAGGCGGGATTACTGCGAGCCTCAGCCAGTGCGTCTTCGCAGCCGTTTTATGATTGCTCAGCACAAGAAATACGTTACACACATACAGATGTTGACAAAATACACTGTACATTATACTCCTCAGCTAACTAAACTATGGAAATGTATAATATAATTCATATAGCAATACGGTCTCACTGCACAGCAGGCCAGCAGTTAGCCGAGTCATTGCGCAATCCATGGTGAGGCTCAACTCAGTGACGTGCCTCAACTGGCTGCTGACTCACCGCAAGTCTCTTCTCAGTATTTGAACGGCAAATGTGAAAATTCAGCGATTTTGAATAAAAAAGAATCTAAAACTGGTGAAGTTAAATGGAAAATAACTTTATAGTATAATCACTGGATACATATAACAATTAAAAAAAAATGTTTTCTTTTTAAAAAATTTTTCTTTCCATGATGGGCCCGCCTCACCTGCCTCCCCTGACTGCACGTCACTGGGATCTAGCATCATATTGTGAGATTCCAGTCCATAGTGGATCAAACATAATAGTGTGAGATAGTTATTTAACAGTTTTGTTTTTTTACAATTGCATAGCTCTCTCTTCTCCTATGTCCCGAATGGGTGAATTGCGTTGAAAATTTGTTAGTCCTGCGTGGTGACACAGTCCAGCTTCACAAATGTATTTTACCCTGGTTTATGAGTAAAACGTCTATCAATACTAAATTTATGTTTCTGAATGATTAGTTCCAGTGCCAACGAGGGCGTCAATGTTGTGGTTGTCATTGCTCACTCTTCTCAAGAATGCAACGACAGCTGTGGTTGCTTCTTCTGTAGACACTGCCCCTTAGTGGTTTGGAAGGCATTTGCAATTCACAAGTCAGTCCCCCACAGAAGAGCTATAAATCAACCAAGACGCCGTCAGAGGGGATAGCAAGCTACGTGACGCGAGAGTAAATACCAGCCTTAACTGGCATTTGTGTTCCACCCTGGCAAACATCTGATTGCCACTGAGTGCTAATCTATCATATTTTCCTTGTACAAATTTCAGTTTGAAAAAGGCCAACATGAAGCATCACATTCTTGCGATGTGAGCACATCTGATTTTGTTCTTAATGAATGTCATTTATCAACACAGCTTCTGTCAAGTGAACGGACGTGGAGCCTAAATTTCGCCCATTTCCACGGTGGTGACACATTCAAACAGCAGCCATCGAGGTGTGAGTCATCCGTTGGGATTCCTGACTCAAAAGCATCTTATCAGCCTCTACACATTCCCACAGTTCTCCCTATGGTCAGCCTTGGGAAGGGAGTGTGTTCAGTGTGCGTCAGTGGTGGGCCGTCAGGGCCAGCAAGGCCTTCTCTGCTGGCCTAACGTCAGAAATCATGATCATAATTAAAGATAAAAGTATTTTATTATTTATTGTCCCTAAATATCTAAAAGTATTCATATTCTCTTCATGTCATAATATGCTCCTTCCAGTGCTATTGTTTTTAGGTTATCCAATCACAATTCAGCTAGCTTATGTTGCCATATTGTACAAAATCTGCCCGTGGCCTTCAGAATTAACAATGCGGGCGTCTGTGCACTGTAAGTGAACATGTACATACAGTTGATAGATAATTGTGACAGCCAATCAGATCACGAGATGTTGTCAGTAAGGCCTTCTAGCTGGCCCTGACATTTACGCGTCCTGTGATTGGATACTAACTTGGTGAG
This sequence comes from Nerophis lumbriciformis, assembly GCF_033978685.3. Taxonomy (NCBI): domain Eukaryota; kingdom Metazoa; phylum Chordata; class Actinopteri; order Syngnathiformes; family Syngnathidae; genus Nerophis; species Nerophis lumbriciformis. The sequence continues at coordinate 40,042,017 of NC_084555.2, forward strand.
TATCCAAGTGAATATCCAACCACAAGTTGCAAAAACAGGAAGTGGCACCGGAGCCATACGAGCCATAGAAAGCCACAGGAACCTCACCGGTACAATAACCACAAAAATAAAGTGTTTGTCTTACACCTAGTAATCCGCTGTGGACATACGAAGCCAAGCAATGCAGGTTTAGCGAGCGGTGCGCGCTCCCGCGAAGGAAATACATTGTTGGCAGGCAATCACATTTTGGCACATCACCGGCGGTGAAATGGTTTGCCCGCTACTTTCACACAAATCAACCTACTACGACGGTACCACAGGCTTATACGGCATCGGATGGGTGCTACAAATTGTGAGTTCAAATATTGTATTTTTTCATGTTTTATTTGTTTTATACAATTCTTTTAATTTTGACAGTACCACATAAGATATGTTTTAATTGCTGATGTGGGTTTATTGAATGTTAAATTAGCCGAAAAATAGACCCTTGGTACACTGTTGAGGGGTTTCAATACGCGGTAGTGTGCAAGTGTGTTTCTGTACAGCATGTCCAGCCGTGTCCGTGTTGTGACATAAATTACGGTATTTTGAGAGGTGAAGTCGGACTAAGTAGGACATCCCTGAAGGCTTAGGTGAGAAACGCTCGGCCCGCCACTGCTGTGAGTTCTGGGTAAAATGACAAATACACAAGAATAGATCTAGAGTGATTTGCAGTGTCCTTTTGAAGCATGTCGTCTCGAAACACTTTCAGTGTTGAACCCGGAGTGCTTTGAAATCAACGTTAAATCCTATGTCAGTTCCAGTGAGACTCAGCTGTTGTTCTTGGACAATCTTTTATAAGTTGGCAAAAAAAGGTCCAACAGTAAAAAAAAAAAAAAAACTTTAAAAAATGACAAGATTAGTTGAACCCAGCATCACACAAGGACCACTGTTGGGCGTTAACGAGGACCAGATGATGGCCCGAAGGTTTTTTCAGTCACATGATTTCCAATCGTCATATTTTCTAATATGATGGCGACAGAAAAGTTAAGCAGCAGATGTTGAATCTTGCTGCTCTGAGCCATTGTGTTACTCAATTTAGATTAGGCTCTAATTAACAGTGACTTCATTGCAATACCGTTTTCTTGTTCACCCTGACTCATCTCATTGGACTAGCCACTGCAGAATATTGTAAGGAGCTGTGCAATGATCCCCGGCACAGCAAAGACCTCAAGTGAGACCAAGCTTGGATAAAAAGATCTCAGAATTTCTGTCAAGACTTCATTCAAGCTTTTCCTGTTACACTCCTGGTAGACTTGAGAACACCATATTGTGCCAGGAAGACTATTCTGTTTCTCTGATAAATTGACAGCTATGCTGCCCAAAACAATTGAGAATGACAGATACGTCTGGCATGAACTAAATCACAGAGTAAATTAGTTGAATTCAAAGTTTGAAATGAGAATTGACTCTGACTTGCTTTATCCCGATACTGGTAATATTGGTGATTGATTAAGGTTGCATAAGATTTGGAATTGTGAAACAAATACATTTTTTTAAATGTTCAGAATTCTTCTTTCTAGTGTTGTATTGAGCAAAATGATGCTGCCTGCAAAAGTTACAGTTCCCATAGCTGTTTGCTTGGATGTAGTGCCCTCTATTTTACTTTAGTTACAACAAGACTCAATTCTTAACCATCATTTGGTTAATAAATGTTTGTGGCTATTCCTACTCAACATCGTAATACAAGTTTATATATATACAAGTTTAATTGAAGCATTCACTGACTCAGAGAAGCTTTTTAACACTCTAAGACACCAGTTTTATGCCCATGTGGTGGTCAACATTGTCCTCTGCAAATCATAAAATGGCCTCCAATGGGACTTCCAGTAAGTTTGTGTGACATCAGACCCAACCCCCAAAAATGTGTTTATAGCAATGAAATCGTTTCTGGCAAGTATATTAATCTATGACTGGAAATCAATCAATTAAAGCTGGAGTAGACATGAAAGAGAAAAGTTAGGTATAATCAGCTAGAATTCAGTGCTGAATAGAATATCGTATATAATGTTAACAAATAAGTTTAAGAAGCTCCTTTGTCAAAACGGTTTACAAAGAGGTCAAGCTCAAGTGAAACTATTTACTTTTGCAGTGCATTTTTGATGATGGTAAGTCCTAAATAATATAAACCTCTTACATAAACTGCCAGTTGAAATGGTTTCATCTAAACTAGCCACTGAGCAGCAACTAGTATGAACAGTTATCAACTCAGCAGAACTTTAACACATTGTTAATAATGTCATACAATCATGAATACTAATACAATATTTGTGGACTAGGCTACTACAGAAATGTGGAGATCATACTTGCCAACCTTGAGACCTCCGATTTCGGGAGGTGGGGGTGTGTGGTCGGGGGGGGGGCGTGGTTGGGGGCATGGTTAAGAGGGGAGGAGTGTATTTACAGCTAGAATTCACCAAGTCAAGTATTTCATATATATATATATATATATATATATATATATATATATATATATATATATATATATATATATATATATATATATATAGATATGTATATATATATATAAGAAATATATAAGAAATACTTGACTTTCAGTGAATTCTAGCTGTATATATATATTTATTTTATTATATATATATATAAATAAGAGAATTACTTGAATTTCAGTGTTCATTTATTTACACATATACACACACATAACACTCATCTACTCATTGTTGAATTAAGGGTTGAATTGTCCATCCTTGTTCTATTCTCTGTCACTATTTTTCTAACCATGCTGAACACCCTCTCTGATGATGCATTCTGCTTCATCTCCTTGTTGTGTGCACAGTTGTGCACTGCACTCTCTAAAAGCCGTAGATGTTATTGTCACATATGCATGTACAGTATGTTTTATTTCTATGAATGTTCTCATTCATCTAGATGTTATTGTCACATATGCATGTACAGTAGATGGCAGTATTGTCCTGTTTAAGAGTGTCACAACATTGCTGTTTACGGCAGACAAACTGCTTTACGGTAGACAAAAACGTGACTGCTGTTGTGTGTTGTTACCGCGCTGGGAGGACGTTAATGAAACTGCTTAACAATAAACCCACATAAGAAACCAAGAACTCGCCCTCGATCATTCTACAGTTATAACGTGATTGGGCAGGAACGCTGTTTATATTGTGGGAAAGCGGACGTGAAAACAGGCTGTCGACATGTCACTCAGGTCCGCATGAATTTCGGGAGATTTTCAGGAGAAAATTTGTCCCGCGAGGTTTTCGGGAGAGGCGCTGAATTTCGGGAGTCTCCCGGAAAATCCGGGAGGGTTGGCAAGTATGGTGGAGATAGAGCTCAAAATGAAATTGAATTGATTGAGTTTTTTGACAAAATGTTTAGAACATGGGTTCAATAGTTTAAAGCAGTGCTTTATTGGTATTCCTGGTGGGCAGTCGATTTTTAGCCTAGTTGACATTGACTCAAAAGCTACTCTGCTGGTTACAGCTGATGGGAGCACTCAATTTAGATTAAATTGCCTCACAACATGATTAATTATTCACTTATTATGCCATTCCTACTATCATAATCTATTACATTATCAATAGTGTATTAAAAGAGTGAAAGTGCATGATGTTTTAGATTAATAAAAACTTCCCGTCTAATTAGGGTGTGTTCACACTAGTCTGTTTGCTCTGCTGGCATGGTTTGTTTGAGACCACTTGAGAGATGGGCCTCAGTCAGTGTTGGCAGACAGGAAATGACGTATTATCGGACGAGACCCTTAAAAGTATCATATTTTAAGGACAATTAGCATAAATATTCAATTTGACACTTCTGAAGATCATCTGCTATATCAAAAACATTACTACAGACTCTGTATATCATCGGTGGATGGGCTACAAGCTCTGATAGACTGCTTTTCTAAACCATGCCAATGCTTTGGACTCGCTATCTTTATAAAGAAAACTGAAGTCATGGCCCAACTGAGCCAAGCATTTATGACTTTGATCAGCTCTTCGATACAGTAAAATCCTTCAAGTATCTTGGTTCAACTGTCATCAGAAACCACTTCCATCACAGCAAACTTATTGACAAGGCAGCCATGACCTTCGGTCCCCTCTCAAAGGATGTCTCGTTAAATCCAAAACTTCGCCTGCACACCAACCTGAGGGTGTACTCAGCACGGCGTGGCGCTGTTGCAAGAGTGGCCGTGCCAGCAACCTGAGGGTTCCTGGTTCAATCCCCACCTTCTACCAACCTCGTCACGTCTGTTGTGTCCTTGAGCAAGACACTTCACCCTTGCTCCTGATGGGTCGTGGTTACACTGATGGCAGCTCCCGCCATCAGTGTGTGATTGTGTGTGTGAATGTGGAAATAGTGTCAAAGCGCTTTGAGTACCTTGAAGGTAGAAAAGCGCTATACAAGTATTACCCATTTACCATGTCTACTAAAAAACATTTTATTTTGCAACAAATCATGGCCAGCCTATGCTCGTCAAGAACATCAGCTAAATGCACAAATGTCCATCAGCATCTCGTGGCGTGAGAGGTCACAAATCAAATGAGTAGGTGTCACGTCGGGGTTTCATAGATTTTCAATTTTCATAGATGGTCGTTTCCCCAAGATGCAGAAGAACGTCCGGAAGCAAAGCGCAGGTAAGAAGGTGATTTATTCCAATAGGTTGGACAACAAGTACAAAAACTCAGACAGAAGTCAAGTGTGGAGCCAGAAAACCAAGATAATCACCAGGGGCGAACAGCGAGAACGTCTTACACTACGAAAAAATACAAAAAGCGTGGTGAAAACAGGAGCCAACGTAAATATCGCGAAGAGCAAGCAAGACTGCCAGGCAGAGTGTGCCGCGAGGCAGAAATAACTCGTGCTACCAGACGCCCAGTCTTTTGTCACAAAGACGTGTGCAAACACGACTTCAAAGCCACATGCATTAATGTGAATGATTAGGAAACTCTGGCTGACGATCGTGTCAATTGGCGAACAGCTGTCAGGACAGGCTGCAAGGAAGACAAAGAGTAGAGAACGCAGAACCTGGAGGGGAAAAGGCAAACTAGAAAGGCACATGTCAGTGTAACGGGGGCCAACCGGAGTGGCTGCGCCAGAAGTATGTTGATAAACCTCACCCCGACAGCTTGAAAATTGTGTGCTAGCCGCTGGGTTCCCAGCTCAGGCTTTAGCCTAGTGGCTAGCACACATCTTCTTTCAATCGGATGGTTGTGAGTTTGCGCCACGCGCAGAGCGATGGCAGTATGGGAAGATCATAAACACATCACAGACAGATACACCAGCATCCTACCTGAGGTGACCAAACCATGCGATCAATAACCAACAGTGCTGCCCTCGCATTGGACTACACATCCACCAAAGGAAGTTCCAACCAAGATTATCCACTGTCTGTATGGCAGACAGAGACCAGAATCTGTTAAAACATAAGAAACAAACATCAATCAACTGAATTTAACTACTAAAACCTTTGTGCCCTTGCCTTCATGTGGCCATTGTTCGTTTTTGTTTTGTGTTATTGTGCTATGCAATCGTCACTCATGCTACGTCATGCCTTGATTGGCTGTAAAGAGACACGGACTGTGAGACAATGCATGACATCAGACGCATTGCAGCAAGTGTCCTGTTTGTGTTTGCTAACAGCCACATTTTAAAGCGGTGAAATTATCACACATTATGGTATATACTTTTTTTTTTTTACACATACGATAATCATCGTTTTGTGGCAACACTGTCCTCTGTCAAGTGTGAACGCTGATTACATCAACAAACCGGATATGATAACACTGTAACCAGACAATGCAAACTAAAGATCAACAGATACGTTTTTCTCAGGGCTGACAGATACTGATTTTTAGTAGTCAACAAGTGACAAGGGAGTGACTGCTCGCTGACTGCTCGCTGTTTCTGTTGCGAAAAAGCTAAGTATCGTTCTATCTGTGCTTCTAATTGTTTTACAGCTTTCTTTACTACTTCCCAAACATACTTAGTAGTCTTATTTACTTGCAAATCACCCGATCTCTGTCTCACCGCCCCTCTCTCAGCAAGCTATCTGATAAGCTAACAAAGCTAGCGCGGCGAAAGGCGTCGTCGGTCTGAAGGCGTCTGCTCCCCACATGTCGCGACCACTTCTCTGAAGACAGCAAGAAGTTGACTCGGTGAAAGAAATACTGTGAGTATGGCTCCCTGTTCTTCGTGCACCGTTCTCATGGATAGGTTGGCTCTGCTAGAGGGCCGTGTCCGCCAGTTAGAGCAGAGTAATCTCCTAACTTTAGATGTTGCGGACACATCTCCTAGCATTAGCTGTAGCGAGCTAACTAGCCCAGCTTATAGCAGCCCTAAGCGGCCTATAAGCAATGGTGAGTCGGTTGAGACGCATTATATATTTAGCCCTTTGGCTAGTCCTACACCCCAGTCTACCGGGCACCACACTTTAGTCATAGGGGACTCCATCACCCGAAACATAAAGCTTAGCAAACCAGCCACAATTAAGTGTATTCCCGGGGCCAGAGCACCTGCCATTGAAGCTAATCTTAGGGAGCTAACTCGCAACAGGTCTAGTAAACACGTACGACAGGCTAATCGCACCACTAGCTATGAGAACATAGTTGTACACGTTAGCTCCAATGACATTAGAATGAAACAGTCAAGAGATTACAAAGAGGAATATAGCTAGAACTTGTAATCTCGCTAGAAAGATGTCCAGGCATCGAGTACTTGTCTCTGGCGCCCTGCCTGCGAGAGGCAATGATGAGAGGTATAGCAGATTAGTCTCACTTAACAAGTGGCAATAATATACAATGAAAACCTTAACCTTACCCCTAACCTAAGTAATAAATATAAATAATTTGAGGTGCTTACTATGAGGTCTGTCGCACTGCTGCCTCTCTACCTGGCTGTTATCTACCGCCCCCTGAGACCTATTCGGGCTTTATCAGTGAATTTTCAGAGTTCGTCGCTGATCTCGTGACGCACGCCGACAATATAGTTATAATGGGGGAATTTAATATCCATATGAATACCCCATCAGACCCTCCGTGCGTGGCGCTCCGAACTATAATTGATAGCTGTGGTCTTACACAAATAATACATTATCTAGTGCTTGTCAGGGGTGTCACCACCTCCAAAGTTATGATACTCCCGTATACTAAAGTAAAGTCACGTCATTACCTTATAAAATTCGAAGTTCTGGCTCATTGTCAACAAGCTAATAATAATCACTGCTTAGCAGCTGCAACATTAATGCTGTCACAACAACGACTCTTGCTGGCCTGCTGCCTTCGGTAATGGCGCTATTCCCAAATGATGTGGGCTCTATTGATAACCTCACTAATAACTTTAACGACTCCCTGCGCAACACCATTGATAGTATAGCACTGCTAAAGCTAAAAAAGGCCCCTAAAAAGCGTACCCCATGGTTTACAGAAGAAACTAGAGCTCTTAAACTATCATGTAGAAAGCTGGAACGCAAATGGCGCGCGACTAAACTTGAGGTTTTCCATCAAGCATGGAGTGATAGTTTAATAACTTATAAACGCACGCTTATCTTAGATAAAGCTAATTACTACTCAAATATCATCCGCCTCAACAAAAACGATCCTAAATATTTGTTCGGTACAGTAGCATCGCTAACCCAACAAGGGACTCCTCGCAGTAGCTCTACCCACTTGACAGATGACTTTATGAATTTCTTTAATAAGAAAATTGAACTCATTAGAAAGGAGATTAAAGACGACGCATCCCAGCTACAACTGGGTTCTATTAACAGAGATACAAATGTATATACGACAGATATTGCCCTCCAAAATAGTCTCTCTCTTTTTGATGAAATAACATTAGAGAAATTGTTAGCGTGTAAATGGGATAAAACAAACAATATGTTTACTTGACCCACTTCCTGGGAAACTTATCAAGGAACTGTTTGTAATATTAGGACCATCAGTGCTAAATATTATAAACATCACTTTCCTCTGGCACTGTTCCCCTAAGATTAAAAAAAGCGGTTATTCATCCTCTGCTCAAAAGACCTAACCTCGATCCTGACCTCATGGTAAACTACCGGCCAGTGTCCCACCTTCTGTTTATTTCGAAAATCCTCGAAAAAATTGTTGCACAGCAGCTAAATGAACACTTAGTGTCTAACAGTCTCTGTAAACCCTTGTGGTTTAACTCTTATCTTACTGACAGAATGCAGTGCGTGTCCCATAACAATGTGACTTCGGAATATGTTGAGGTAACGTGTGGAGTTCCCCAGGGTTCGGTTCTTGGCCCTGCACTCTTCAGTATTTACATGCTGCCGCTAGGTGACATCATATGCAAATACGGTGTTAGCTTTCACTGTTATGCTGATGACACCCAACTCTACATGCCCCTAAAGCTGACCAACACGCCGGATTGTAGTCAGCTGGAGGCGTGTCTTAATGAAGTTAAACAATGGATGTCCGCTAACTTTTTGCAACTCAACGCTAAGAAAATGGAAATGCTGATTATCGGTCCTGCTAAACACCGACTTCTATTTAATAATACCACCTTAACATTTGACAACCAAACAATTACACAAAGCGACTCGGTAAAGAATCTGGGTATTATCTTCGACCCAACTCTCTCGTTTGAGTCACAAGTTAATAGTGTTACTAAAACGGCCTTCTTTCATCTCCGTAATATCGCTAAAATCCGTTCCATTTTGTCCACTGGCGATGCTGAGATCATTAATCATGCGTTCATTACATTACGTCTCGATTACTGTAACGCATTATTTTTGGGTCTCCCTATGTCTAGCATTAAAAGATTACAGTTGGTACAAAATGGGGCTGCTAGACTTTTGACAAAAACAAGAAAGTTTGATCATATTACGCCTATACTGGCTCACCTGCACTGGCTTCCTGTGCACTTAAGATGTGACTTTAAGGTTTTACTACTTACGTATAAAATACTACACGGTCTAGCTCCAGCCTATCTTGCTGATTGTATTGTACCATATGTCCCGGCAAGAAATCTGCGTTCAAAGAACTTTGGCTTTTTAGTTTACCCAGAGCCCAAAAAAAGTCTGCGGGCTATAGAGCGTTTTCTATTCGGGCTCCAGTACTATGGAAAGCCCTCCTGGTAACAGTTAGAGATGCTACCTCAGTAGAAGCATTTAATTCATCTGTGGTCACCAAATCTGTGCCCCTTCTCTCCACGAAGGAGAGGGGGGCACAGATTTGGTGACCACAGATGACGCACTAGCTGTCCAAAGTCGGGACCCAGGGTGGACCACTCATCTGTGCATCAGTTGGGGACGTCTCTGCGCTGCTGACCTATCTCCACTCAAGATTATCTCCTGCTGGCCTCACTATGGACTGGACTCTCACACTATTATGCTAGATCCATTCAACGTCCATTGCACCGGTCGCCCGGTCCCCTCCAAGGTTTCTCATTGTAATCCCATTGGGTTGAGTTTTTTCTTGCCCTGATGTGGGATCTGAGCATGATGTCGTTGTGGTTTGTGCAGGACTTTGAGACACTTGTGATTTAGGGCTATATAAGTAAACTTTGATTGATTGATTGATCAACAAGGCCGATAGCAGATATTTGGAGCCGATATTTATTTGCAGTAAAAGTTATTTAAACATGAATAGTTTTGTCAATAAACAGCTGGACAAAGATTTAAGTTGTTTTTTTTAACATTATTTTTGAGGACACTTCGGACCAGTAGTGACATAACGTTTAATGCAGCACTAGTGTGATTGATTTCACAAACACCTTTATTACGTGTGTTGAAGAGGAGCATCAACATTTGCATTTCAAAATATGGTAAATATTCTGGGAAATCTTGGTAACATATGGATTTCCCTACATCACAATAACTCGCCATCTACTCAATTTTATCAAATGTTATAGCTGTTTATGGATTTAATACACTGTAAAGCAAGTCCATCCAACTGGCGGCCCGCAGGCCACATCCAGCCCGCCAAAGCTTTTTATTTGGCCCGCCGAACATCACCCAAATAGGCTTGATGAAACCAATAACACCTAGGAGAAGCTGGGTAACACACGGCACACTGGCAAAGCTTAATCTGTTTATAACAATCTACAAGGTTGATACAGTTCACTTCTCTGTCTTCCTCTCCATGTATCTGCTTTCTTTTGTCATTGAAGTTATCATTAAATATATGTATTGTTGCATTTGAAACAATTGTATTGTTGATAATAAAGGTAATCATTGTTATTATTCATTATCATTAGTACTATTTATATTGGTATTGTTATTGCTCTATTTGTAGTGTAATAATGTTCATTGTCATTTCTGTGTTATTAATATTTACTTCACTAACTGCTTCTTTGCTATCACTTTTCGTATCATATTTGTACTTATCATATTTGCTGATGCTGTTGTGTTGTTGTTGTGGTTGGTATTGTTATTTTTGTGTTTGTTGTTGTTGTTGTTGTCTCACTGTCTTATCCCCCTCTGGCGTCCTTTTTTCTTATTTCTATCCCCTCTAGCTCCGGTTCGGCTGCGCCAAACATTAATATAAATCCATTTAATAAAATCACATTCAACTAGAGAACAAGAGAAATATCCCACACTTATTTTGTAAAGTAAATCTGTACAGCAAATATGGGAATCTACATCAACAAAATGAGTTGCCCGAATAGCTGGACTGGACAAAAAAAGACTACTCATTCAACTCTAAAAAAAACACCAAAATAAATTGCAAAAATCTGACTTTTAACAATGAATAGACAACAAAGTATGAATGTTCTGCCCCCGAGACAAGCAGCAACAATGGTAGAAATACTCAAGTGTATGCTTCATTTGTAAGTAGATATTGTGCATGAAGATATTTAGTTTGCTTTGTATTCAAATTGCTGACTTAGCGATGTCTTTTGTATTCGTGGTCATGTTGTTTTTTTTGTCTGAGAGTAACTCTGCCAAGCAAACCACGTTCAATATGTGTAGTGGTAAATTTGACCAGTGGAGGGCAACAACGCTAATTGTGATAAGCCACATACAGTGTGTGAAATGTTTAATGTGTTGTGTGTTGTGTAAATATATATCAACACTAAACCTTCTATTTTATTTATTTAAAATACACAATGGACATTATTTATGTAAAATACACAATGGATGTTATACTTGTGATGTTTATTTTATGTTTATGTTTTCCGTTTGACAAATCCAAATGAAGAAAAAAGTGTAAATACATAAAACTAAAGAAGGAAAATAATTCAAAAGAAAAAACATTAATCCTCAACAAAAACTGGAGCTTATTTTTCTTCATGCTTTTGATTATCTGCACACACTGGAGACGAATAGCAAGGGCAGACTAATACATTTATTGACAGTGCAGTGTGAAAACCGATGTGTTTACTTTGCAATTCAGTAAATGCAGTCTTAAAGAAATATAACTTACTGAGACACTTTCTGATGAAACATCCACATTTAGATGTCTGGCCCTCGAGCCCTTGGGCTCTTGAAACAGCGGTCCTCTTTATTGTGTATTTCAATAGCCCTGTTCTTAAATTCCCTCAGCAGAAACAACATATAGCAGAAATATTGCGAACATTTAAATAAAAACAATTCCAGGCCCCTTTATGTAGCTTATGGATGAGACATTTTTCAAGCTGGCTGACATCACTTATTCCTGGATGTTCCAAAAAATAGTAGAATGCTGCCTCTACTTCTTTACAAATATAATAATGATTCTATTTGTCAAGATATTTACACAAATTTGAAATTTTTGGCAGAGATATCGTTTCTGTTATTATAATGTCCATTTGTCTGTGTCACGTTGTTATTTAATTGAATCACTTAGCATGAAACTCGAACTTGAGCCCACACGCTAAGTGCCGTGGACGGAGGTTTGTTTGTTGCAGTAGCGAAACAAACAAAACTGAACCAGTAAGACATGGGGGAAAAAAGGATTAAAACTTAATATCCTTGAAAAAAATGAAAGATTTGAAAGCTAAGCAGAATATATCAGTTCGTTCTTGTACTGAGAACTTTGCAGGAGGAAGATAAAGTGTGTGTTTTCTCATGCTGGGCAAACGGGCTGGTGCTTGAACAGTGTTTGACTAATTATTAAAAAAAAAAAAACTCAGTACTGGTACCATTGTTTACAGTGGGGAAGGGATTTATGTGACACAAATCCTGGGTGGATCTCGCGTGACAGGAAGAGAGGGGTTAATAATTTTGGAATGCAGTCCGCTGAAAATAATGGAAAGTACCACGAGACTTAGCCACCGACGCTGTGTTCGAAGTTGGAATTGCCACAAAACACATTTTAAGATATGCAACACTCTACTGCTATCTGGCGGCTTAAGTGGATAGTGCACTCCCCACATTTGTCAAGTTTTATGTGTCAGGTAAACCGTGACGAAGGGGGTCATATAAATCCCCTTTCTACTGTATGTATTGTATCTGCTGACGAAATTTCGGACTGTGAACCGCTATTTTTTTTCTATGCTTTGAAACCTGCGGTTTAAAAAATGGTGCAGCTAATTAATGGTGACGAAGGGGGCCCTTATGCAAATAGTAAAAATAAACAAGCAAAGACACTGAAAATGTGTGTTATTGTTTGTGCTATGGTGCCATCTTTTGGACGAGTTTACTCACCACAGTACCTGCGGTGCTGCAGTGGCCTTCTGTTTAGACTGAGCTTTCAATCGGAAGTACAAGTGCCATTCCATCTTCTCGCTCAAAACGATTCTTCATCCAATAATGTTTGTAAGTTTTACAGTATGACTCAAACTGTTTATACTTACTAAACCAGAGGTCACCAACCTTTTTGAAACCAAGAGCTACTTCTTGGGTACTGATTAATGCGAAGGGCTACCAGTTTCCATCCATCCATTCTATACCGCTTATTCCCTTTGGGGTCGCGGGGGGCGCTGGAGCCTATCTCAGCTACAATCGGGCGGAAAGCGGGGTACACCCTGGACAAGTCGCCACCTCATCGCAGGGGCTACCAGTTTGATACACACTTAAATAAATTGCCAGAAATAGCCAATTTGCTCAATTTACCTTTAACTCTATGTTATTATTAATAATTAATTATATTTATCTTTGTGGAAACATTGATCATCTTAATGATTTCTCACAATAAATATATATAGAAACAGATAAATATCAATATGCAACACTTTATTTTTATATTTTCTCTAAGTGCACATTTTTCAAATTGAACATTTTCAAATGATCACTTCTAAGACAGTCTTGTGAAATCACAATATCCCATTTTAACTAGCTAGCCTCTAACATTTTTTAACAAATCATGAATTACTTTGCACCATGTTTGTACAAATAATAACTCATGTAAAATACAAAAGTCAACTCTCAAATTTTTAAATACATCATGTCACACTTTGAACTAGACACCAAATCGGTTATCTGTTTCTTTGTCAGTTAGTGAAGACCATGTCTTTAAAATATTTTCTTGGATTTTCAAATTCTATTTGAGTTTTGTCTCTCTTAGAATTAAAAATGTCAAGCAAAGCGAGACCAGCTTTCTAGTACATAAATAAAATTAAAAAAAAAATAGAGGCAGCTCACTGGTAAGTGCTGCTATTTGAGCTATTTTTAGAACAGGCCAGCGGGCTACTCATCTGGTCCTTACGGGCTACCTGGTGCCCGCAGGCAGGGGCGCCGCTAGGGATTTTGGGCCCCATGAAAATAATCTTTACAGGGCCCCCAACACAGTGTCATTATTTTTCTGTATTATAATTTCATCATCATTAGGGGCCTCTCTGGGCCCCCCTCCATCATGGGCCCCTAGAATCCGTCTCCTTTACCCCCCCTTTTCGGCGCCCCTGCCCGCAGGCACTGCGTTGGTGACCCCTGTACTAAACCGTCCCATGTGTGATGTCTGTAGGAGTGTTTTCATGCATATTTGTATCTGATATCGTAAACTAATGAAGCTAGCGTTAGCAATAGCTAATATGCTAACATGTTTACAAGTGTCTGTGTTAGTAGTAGCAACTTACAATAGCATTCTTTTTGTATTGTTTCAGTTTCGTAAATTAACCAAAATCTCACCGTGGAGTCATTGAGTCTGTTCAGCTGATTGAAGAGCTAGCTTCCACAGCTAGATGACCTCTGTTTTGTTTGATCAGTCGTTTTGCTGCCGTGCATCGGACACCATTTGGAAACAATTAAGGTATGTAAATAAACATTTACAAATTATTTCTGTGTAAATACGTAATTTCACAACCTATATACTGGTTCTGCAGCTTATAGTTCCGTGCGTCTTACGTATGGAAAAATATTTATTTCTTCTCAAATTTAGTGTGTGTGGCTTATATATTGGTGCACTCTACAGTCCGGAAAATACGGTAACGTTGTAGTTGTAAAAAAAACCACAAAAAAAACCACAGATACCGTTAAAAAGAGGCTGATAAGATATACATCAAAATGCTAAATACCAGCGCCTATAATCAGCCTGGCCGATAATCGGTTGATCTGCAACCCCAACAGAATGCTGAGTGAAAATCATATAAATAACAGTTAAGCTGAGAAGCCTAAATACAGTAGTTTACGGAGCCCCTAAAGGGACATGGGGAATTTCTGTTTTTAAAGTTTTTGTATTTCAATTTTTGGAGTGAAATTATGGAATGGTTTGAATGTGGAGTTAAAGCAATGTCCAAACATAAAGCAGTTTAAAAAGAAGTATAGGTACATGGTATTCCAGAGGTACAGAGATGAAGAAGGGCTTTGATATTGGGTTGTTGAGGTTACAGAAGAGTGTGGGGCTGCCCATTGAGGCAGTGGTGCTGCTGTGGTGGCATGATACCATTTCCATGATCACTAGTGGTAATGGTGTGGCTATGTATGTGTGTAGTGTGCATATGTATGTATATATCTATCATTTATGTATATACAAGTTTATTAAGTTTGTACATAGAGTGAACAGGTAGTTCTAGCTCAGAGTAATTTATGATTTAAAGAAAAGGGGTGGGATTAAATAAGTGTAAACTTCTTCTCACTCCTTTTCAAATATGTAAAAAAAAAAAAAAAAGAAAGTCCAATGCTCATTTGTTTTCGTTTTTTATTCTCCATTGTTTTCATTTTGTTATAATGGCTGTTAAGGCTATAGCACTGTATTGGATCAGGCTTGCTCTTGTTTTCATGCATATTTGAATAAAAAATATATCAATCAATCAATCAGATATGTATACATATCTAAAAAAAATATTTCCCCTTGTCCCTTTAGGGGCTTCGTAGTAGTTACACAGCAAGTATTTTTTTTAAAGTGTTTGACCCGAACTGAAGTACTGGATAACAAGTGAGAATGTAATCTATCTTCTGTGACTTAAACATGCAACTTTTTTTTAGTGAATCCCATCAGACATTTTTACTAAGAGATTAAAAGCAACAAATTATGCCAGGCAAAGATGTAATTACATTCTACAGAAGTCATAACACAGCCACTTCTTTCCACTCGCCTTGTTTTGTTTTGAAAAATGAAGCCAGATGAAGAGGAGACAAACTTCAGTCTAATACTGGTTGAAAGCATAAAAAAGGATGGAGAGAAATCCGCCTGTCTCCAAGAATTCAGGCACTATTTTCCACTGAGCCATGAGCTGTCTCAGAGTAAAATGACAGTGGGCCGTGACAGCTTCCAGCTCTCGTCTGCACCACCACGCTGCACGGTCCAAACAGAAGAGACAGGAGATTCCACTGGAACTCCACAAATAAGCTGCATGTGGCAGAAGGAGCTCCTTTAGAAGGAAACGTGGAATAAAGATGTGATTGACCAAGAGAGAGAGCTGCCTGTCTTTTAGGCCAGTGGAATGGGAAAAATAAACACAGCGGTTTTTAACATTCAGTAATGGAATCCACTTATGTATGAATTACTGCCTTGACAAAAAAGGAGATTCCTTTTTGTTTTCATTAAGCATATCTTTCTGTGCAGTAAAACCAAAATAAAACAAGTATTTGTTCCGCATTCCAACTATGAGGCCAAATCAAAGTAGAAAACACCACAAAGTACAGCTGCCTCGAGGACTTTTTGTGTGTGTAGTTTATTTAGTAGTTGAATGTTTTGACTGATAACTATGAACTAATTCTCATTGGTTGCAACTTGAATTTGTGCACAGATGTCAACATTTAATAAAACTAGATAACGTATTTTCCTGACTATGGAGCGCACCAGTACATAAGCCGCACCCACCAAATTGTAGAAGAGAAAAATATTTTGCCATATATCAGTCGCACCAGACTATAAGTTGCAAATATATACAAACCCCGTTTCCATTTGAGTTGGGAAATTGTGTTAGATGTAAATATAAACGGAATACAAGGATTTGCAAATCCTTTTCAACCCATATTCAATTGAATGCACTACAAAGACAAGATATTTGATGTTCAAACTCATAAACTTTATTTTTTTTTTGCAAATAATAATTAACTTAGAATTTCATGGCTGCAACATGTGCCAAAGTAGTTGAGAAAGGGCATGTTCACCACTGTGTTACATCGCCTTTTCTTTTAACAACACTCAATAAACGATTGGGAACTGAGGAAACTAATTGTTGAAGCTTTGGAATTGGAATTCTTTCTCATTCTTGTTTTATGTAGAGCTTCAGTCGTTCAACAGTCCGGGGTCTCCGCTGTCGTATTTTACGCTTCATAATGCGCCACACATTTTCGATGGGAGACAGGTCTGGACTGCAGGCGGGCCAGGAAAGTACCCGCACTCTTTTTTTACGAAGCCATGCTGTTGTAACACGTGCTGAATGTGGCTTGGCATTGTCTTGCTGAAATAAGCAGGGTCATCCATGAAAAAGACGGCGCTTAGATGGCAGCATATGTTGTTCCAAAACCTGTATGTACCTTTCAGCATTAATGGTGCCTTCACAGATGTGTAAGTTACCCATGTCTTGGGCAATAATGCACCCCCATACCATCACAGATGCTGGCTTTTGAACTTTGCGTCGATAACAGTCTGGATGGTTCGTTTCACCTTTGGTCCGGATGACACGATGTCGAATATTTCCAAAAACAATTTGAAATGTGGACTCGTCAGACCACAGAACACTTTTCCACTTTGCATGAGTACATCTTCGATGATCTCGGGCCCAGAGAAGCCGGCAGCGTTTCTGGATGTTGTTGATAAATGGCTTTCGCTTTGCATAGTAGAGCTTTAACTTGCACTTACAGATGTAGCGACGAACTGTATTTAGTGACAGTGGTTTTCTGAAGTGTTCCTGAGCCCATGTGGTGATATCCTTTAGAGATTGATGTCGGTTTTTGATACAGTGCTGTCTGAGGGATCGAAGGTCACGGTCATTCAATGTTGGTTTCCGGCCATTCCGCTTACGTGGAGTGATTTCTCCAGATTCTCTGAATCTTTTGATGATATTATACGGGGGCGGCGTGGCGCAGTGGAAGAGTGGCCGTGCGCGACCCGAGGGTCCCTGGTTCAATCCCCACCTAGTACCAACCTCGTCATGTCCGTTGTGTCCTGAGCAAGACACTTCACCCTTGCTCCTGATGGGTGCTGGTTAGCGCCTTGCATGGCAGCTCCCTCCATCAGTGTGTGAATGTGTGTGTGAATGGGTAAATGTGGAAGTAGTGTCAAAGCGCTTTGAGTACCTTGAAGGTAGAAAAGCGCTATACAAGTACAACCCATTTATCATTTATTTATTTATATTATGGACCGTAGATGGTGAAATCCCTGAATTTCTTGCAATTGCACTTTGAGAAACGTTGTTCTTAAACTGTTTGACTATTTGCTCACGCAGTTGTGGACAAAGTGGTGTACCTCGCCCCATTCTTTCTTGTGAAAGACTGAGCATTTTTTGGGAAGCTGTTTTCATACCCAATCATGGCACCCACCTGTTCCCAATTAGCCTGCACACCTGTGGGATGTTCCAAATAAGTGTTTGATGAGCATTCTCAACTTTATCAGTATTTATTGCCACCTTTCCCAACTTCTTTGTCACGTGTTGCTGGCATCAAATTCTAAAGTTAATGATTATTTGCAAAACAATTTTTTTTATCAGTTTGAACATCAAATATGTTGTCTTTGTAGCATATTCAACTGAATATTGGTTGAAAATGATTTGCAAATCATTGTATTCCGTTTATATTTACATCTAACACAATTTCCCAACTCATATGGAAACGGGGTTTGTACAATGTGAAATACGTTATTAACACAAATATTTTGTAAAAGTTTATTTACATATTTGTTTCCAATAGGGCTGACAACATTAACACATGTGATTAATGATAAACAAATATATATATATTGCATTACCATAAATGAATGAGGATTTATCACACTGTTTGTTTTGACCGCCAGAAGGCAGCGCACATTGCACAGGCAGTGACCATGTCACACAGCAGTGTGATTAAAGTTAGAGTAATGTGTTCTGCGGCCTTCAAAACAAACCCAAATGGAACTTTTGATAAATCTGAGGTAATTAGTTAGTATTTCAGCGACAAACTTTCATATCATCGCCGCACATCAAGTTTAAAGAGCATCTTAAAGTGAAACATGAACGTAAGGATGGTGTGAACAGCAAAGAGAGGACAAAAAACTATGCTGGCTGAGGTACCTGTGTTTACCACAGATAAATTAAACAATGCATTTACGAAATGGACCGCCACTGCATTTAGGACATTAACATCTGTGAAGAACAAGTGCTGCAAGATGTTGTTCATTTCGCCAACTACCGTTGTACAAACTAGAGGTAGTTTGTGCAAAAATGAGATCTGCACTGCCATCCAAAAAGGTAAATAAGCTTGTTTGTGTACCCATGGTTTTGTAATTAGATGAAGCCCAGCAGAAAAGACAGACCAAATCGAGGTAATCGAGAGGCACGTTCTTTATTGGCAACCGTCATGTCTCTCGTCAACACACTGGCTTCTCGTCAAGGCACCGTCTCTCTCTCTCTCTCACACACACACACACACACACACACACACACACACACACACACACACACACACACACACACAAACACACACACACACACACACACACTTCACAATGGTAGCGGGACATGTCACAACTGCGCCAACATTTGTTTAAACAACTGGTTAAACTAAGGAAGAGTAAATGCAGATGTAAATAGTGCACCATGTAAAAGTGTTTATGACCGTTTTTATTACAGTATTATACTATGACTTTCAAATTGTGCACTTAATTCTTACTATTCTTATTATCATTAGGTTTTGAGCAAATGAATGACTTGCAATTAAGTGAAACTTGACAAAAATGTTCCTGTATGACATTCTGACTACCAAATTGTATCCAAATATTGGGGTATTTTCCTAAGCAAATTTTAGTTTTGCAAGCAACTAATTACCAATGATTAATCATGATTGATCACAGTTCAAGAGTGTGATTAATCTGATTAAAAAAATTCATCACTTGACAGCCCTTTGTTTCCAAACGGTGTCTGCAACACGGCAGTAAAATGGCTTATCAAACAAATCAGAAGACCAACTAGCTGCGACAGCAAGCTCTCCAATCAGCTAAACAGACTTAAAGGGGAACTGCACTTATTTTTTGGAATTTTGCCTATTGTTCACAATTATTATTAAAGACATAACGACAAATGTATTTTTTGACTGCATTCTAACTCGTAAACGAATATAAATAAAAGTCTGCTTACAGCAGAGTCAATGGGCGGTCCTTTATTCTGCCCATAAACCCAATAAATAACCATCCAAAAAGCGCCAACAACACTCTGTTTAAATTTCGTAATTTGGATATTGACCAAGTATTAGTGATATTGTTATTATAAGCGCTAATGCAGACAAACTATTTATACCAGGGCTGTGATCACAATGTTGCGTGCCAATGTTGACATTAACGACTGATGAGCTGTCTCCTCGATTTATTGCTCATCAAACTTTATTGTACATATTGCGTCTCAGTAGAAGAACGAGGACGTAATCCGACAAGTTAGTACACTTTGACAGCCAATTAAGAATGGCGAGAACGACACAAAAAGACGCTTAGTTCCACCACACCTTTTTTTTGGGAAGAATTATGAGCCATTTTTCACCTAAACAGGAATATATGAACATTCCAGCAGTCGGCATCCCAATGACAGCAGACATTGTACAGTAAGTGATGTTTTATTATGTTTATTGGCTCTCATGAAGTCTGCAGTGAGCAATATTTAGTGATTTGGTGAAAAAAAAAGCGAACATTGTGATGCGTTTTTTAAATCAATGCGCTGCGTATGCTTAAAATGAGCAAAATACATAAATATTAAATGTTATTATAAATGTGACTGTTACTACATTACATGTATACCTACAACATGTCTATACAACCCTAATGGAGGTGTTTGGATGTTTTTTAAGGGCTTTATAGGCAGAATATAGCCTGCATAGGCTGCATTGTAAGCAGTCTTTTGATCGCATTTATTTACTATTTAGAATGCATAAAAAAAATACATCAGTCGTCATGTCTTTCATAATGATTGTGAACAAGAGGCACAATTCCCCAAAAAGTGCAGTTCCCCTTTAATAACTCCATGGTGACGTTTTGGTGAATTTACTGAGGAATTTTTAAAACTTAAACAAAACAAAAAGAATGCCATTGTAAGTTAAAGGCCTACTGAAATGCGATTTTCTTATTTAAACGGGGATAGCAGGCCCATTCTATGTGTCATACTTGATCATTTCGCGATATTGCCATATTTTTGCTGAAAGGATTTAGTAGAGAACATCGACGATAAAGTTCACAACTTTTGGTCGCTGATAAAAAAGCCTTGCCTGTACCGGAAGTAGCAGACGATATGCACGTGACATCACAGGTTGTGGAGCTCCTCACATCCGCACATTGTTTACAATCATGGCCACCAGCAGCGAGAGCGATTCGGACCGAGAAAGCGACGATTTCCCCATTAATTTGAGCGAGGATGAAAGATTTGTGGATGAGGAAAGTGAGAGTGAAGGACTAGAGGGCAGTGGGAGCGATTCAGATAGGGAAGATGCTGTGAGAGGCGGGTGGGAACTGATATTCAGCTGGGAATGACTAAAACAGTAAATAAACACAAGACATATATATACTCTATTAGCCACAACACAACCAGGCTTATATTTAATATGCCACAAATTAATCCCGCATAACAAACATCTCCCCCCTCCCGTCCATATAACCCGCCAATACAACTCAAACACCTGCACAACACACTCAATCCCACAGCCCAAAGTACCGTTCACCTCCCCAAAGTTCATACAGCACATATATTTCCCCAAAGTCCCCAAAGTTACGTACGTGCCATGCACATAGCAGCACGCACGTACGGGCAAGCGATCAAATGTTTGGAAGCCGCAGCTGCATGCGTACTCACGGTACCGCGTCTGCGCATCCAACTCAAAGTCCTCCTGGTAAGAGTCTCTGTTGTCCCAGTTCTCCACAGGCCAATGGTAAAGCTTGACTGTCATCTTTCGGGAATGTAAACAATGAAACACCGGCTGTGTTTGTGTTGCTGCAGCCGCCCGCAATACACCGCTTCCCACCTACAGCTTTCTTCTTTGCTGTCTCCATTGTTCATTGAACAAATTGCAAAAGATTCACCAACAAAGAAGTCCAGAATACTGTGGAATTTTGCGATGAAAACAGACTTAATAGCTGGCCACCATGCTGTCCCAAAATGTCCTCTACAATCCGTGACGTCACGTGCCAGCGTCATCATACCGAGACGTTTTCAGCAGGATATTTCACGCGAAATTTAAAATTGCACTTTAGTAAGCTAACCCGGCCGTATTGGCATGTGTTGTAATGTTAAGATTTCATCATTGATATATAAACTATCAGACTGCGTGGTCGGTAGTAGTGGGTTTCAGTAGGCCTTTAATAATACTGACACGGACACTCGTTAATGTGTTAGCATCTAAGCTAATGCTAACGACGCTGGCTTCATTACATTATGATAGCATGCACAGATATGCATTAAAACACTCCTACAGGCATCACACATGGGACAGTTTAGTAAGTAAGATTTGTTTTAGTTATACTATAAAACTTATAAACGTTGCTTGGAGTGATGATTGAAGAATCCTTTCAAGTAGAAACGCTACGATGACAGAAGACAGAACAACAATTGTACTTCTGGTTCAAAGCTCTAAACCAGGCATGGGGAAATTGCGGCCCGTTAAGCTTTTCAAACCAGCCTGCCACATGTCTCAAAATGTATCTTTTAAACATTTACCATCAAAACTGGAGCAACCAATATGATGTGCAGTTCATTTTTCAAATTACTGTAAGTCTTGAACTATAGAAAGTATTTCAATGGTTGGAATCTGCGCTTTTTAGTTTTGTACTAGTTATTACGGCAATCTATGTCACGTCAGCTCCAAGCAGATGAGTCAATAAGCAGAGTGGGCGGGCGTTGTTTACTGCAGCCAGTATGAGACGTTAATGTCAGAGGGTCACGGAAGAAGATTTTTACAACAAAGTTCTGTTCAGCACAAAGGTGATTGGGTTATATGATTTTTTATTACATTCATCTGTGGGTGTTTTTTGGCCATTGCTTTCATGTTTCGCTGTGTTTGTTGCATATTTGTTGCATTTTGCTCTATTGTAAGAGATCGATTTCGAGATGTTTATATTTTCTTAATATTCAGTGTTTTATCGCTAATTGATAACATTACGAATCCCACATTATTTATTTTTATGTACATTATTTTATTCAGCGAAAAGGCTGTAAAATTCCATTCAGCTTTTTGAGGTGTCTAGCATTCTATCAGTCATATTGTAAGTGTTTGTATTGTGTTTAGTTTTTCCCCTCTTTTACGGCACACACACAGATGTATTTTTACTGACCAATGTGGCCTCCGAGTCAAAATAATTGCCCATGCCTGTTCTCAACAGAACGAGCACTACAGCACCTACAGTGAGCAAATTCGTCCAAAAGATGGCGCCACAGCACAAACAATAGCACACCTTTTCAGAGTATTTGCTTGTTTTTTTAATGTTATTATAAACGGCTTAATTCTTTAGTCAGTCAATCCCAATATTTGTCTCGATGGGTGGAAGTAGAACCTCTAGCTTACACACACAAGATGCACAGACACACAGCCTTGCTAGGCGCTAGTGAGAAGCACCGCGAGGTAACAACAATTAGGAGAAGAAAGGATCATTGCAAAGGCAAATGTCCGAAGTGGGAATATTTCAGCTTTAAACGAAACGAAAATGAGGTTATCAACCCGGAAGAATGAGCAAGTATATATGGTGCCGAATGTAAACGTTCAGTCACACTTTTCTAGCATATATATTTCTCACATTTAACACACTTTTCTCACATTTAGCTAATTTTCATCACAATTAAGTTTAAACTAAATGTTATTAAATATTTGATCTCAATGCTAAATCTAAATGTAAATCTAAGTCTAAATGTTCAATCCAAACCGAAATCTGAAATGTAAATCCAAATGTTAAATCTAAACCTAAATGTTAAATCTAAATGTAAAAACTAAATATAAATGTTAAATATAAATGAACATGTTAAATCTTAATGTTAAATCTAAACCAAAATGGTAAATCTAAATGTTAAATCTTAATGTTAAATCTAAACCAAAATGGTAAATATAAATATAAATGTTACATCTAAATGTTAAATATAAACCTACCGTATTTTTCGGAGTATAAGTCGCACAGGAGTATAAGTCGCACCTGCCGAAAATGCTTAATAAAAAAGGAAAAAAACATATATAAGTCGCACTGGAGCCCGGCCAAACTATGAAAAAAAACTGCGACTTATAGTCTGAAAAATACGGTAAATGTTAAATCTAAATCATGAATCTATATCTTAAATCTAAATGTGAGTGCTAAATGTTAAATACAAATCTAAATAATAATTGATTATTGTATCCATTACACCATGTACAATTGTATTTACAATTGACTGTGACTGTGACTGGACTGTTTGGTTTGTTTAAGAAGACGTGTCTCCTCTCATTCAAGTAGGCTTCATCAGTTCAGGCTCATAGATTGGTCAGATCTAGTCTTAGACTTAGATTGGTCAGATATAGTCTAGGGGCTGGTGTCAATACCTCAGTAGGCTTCATCAGTTCATGCTCATAGACTTGGATTGGTCAGATCTAGTCCTGGACTTGTAGACTGGTCAGATCTCGGAGCAAATACATTGTCAATATCATTGGACTCTTCATGGTCTTGTTCTGCTTTTAAAAATCTTCCAATGGTCTTCCCAAAGGCCAGTTGATAGAGCACTTTGGTACTAGAAATTACCAGAAAAATAATCTATCAAGTTAAAAACATGGTATGGCTCATTGAACAACCAAATATAACATTCCACTGTATTTAATTTGGGGTTGGATTATCTCTGCTATAATAATGAGCAGTTAAAAAAAAGTGACTTAAATTTAGTACATAGTATGTGCCCTGTGATTGTCTTAGAACAACAAATACTTTTTAATGATCCATTATTGAAGGGGTCTTTGTTGAATGCATCCATAAAAGGGCAGAGAGAAAGGGATGCTGTCATGCTGTACTGATCGGGCAATCCTGGGTGATGTTCTTCATGATGGAGACCAGCTGCTGTCTCAGTGACTCATTTCTACTCTCAGCAGGGAGAAGCAAAGAGAGTGAGAAAGGGAAATCAGCTCTCACCCAACAGACAAGGAGCAGACGAGGCCATATCCAAGGTTCAAGGTTCAAGGTTTTATTCGTCACATGCAGAGTACACCACAGTGAAATGCTTTTTTCCATGCTCTTCAGATATTGCGTACAGTGGAATCCAAACACTAGTTGCTGAGTCTAATACACTAAATACAAAAAATACAACAATTTGAATAGCTCTGATGTACATTAATTACAAGACAATAAGTTGCACAGTAAGTCCCAGTAGTTATGGTAGAAGTATCAGTACAAGTAAAAGTACAGTAGTCACATACAGTACCAGTGCAATATGAAATAGTATAACATTATATACAGTATACACAGTATATACAGTATAGGAAGTAATAAATATTAAGGTGTCTACAGTTCTTTTGGCAGTTGAGTAGTGACAGTAGTATGAACAGAGGTAATGAAACAGTAGGACTTGGTTATACTCTTGTTTTTACATTATTTACAGTCTTTGAATGAAAATCCAGCACCAACATCACAATAATGAAACATTCGTAATTCAATTTGGAGCTTCCTTTGTAGCTCGAGCTCTAAGATACCACACAATTTCTTAGGTTATAAAGAAAATAAGAATTGGAATTAGGTTCCTTCTTCAATAACTCCAAATGAAATATGTTCAAGGATATTATTTGTAGGGATTTAAAAAAAATAATTATTTATTGTAACTGTTGTGCAGTTTGTTCATCGTAACAATTAAAAGCAATAAAAACATTCAACTTTCAGCCTTAAAGGGGTACTGCCCTTTTTTGGGAAATGTTTCCTATCGTTCACAATCATTATGAAATACATGACGACAGATGGATTTTTTTTTTGTGCCTTGTAAATGTTACATAAACGTTAAAAAAAAGTCCGCTTACAGCGGAGCCAATGGGAGATCCATTATTCTGGCCATAAAATCGAATAAATAACCATTCAAAAAGCGCTAACAATACTCAATTTACATTTTGTGACTAGAATATTAACCAAGTACGCAGACAAACTAGTTATAGCGGCGCCGTGATCACAAGCTTGTGTGCCTATGTTTACATCATCGAGTGCTCTGTTGTTTCCTTGCTTCGCTGCTCCCTGTAAATTTATTGTAGATCATAAATCATGTCTCTCTCCTCAAAAGTAGATGGCTGAGAATATAATCCGACAAGTTGGGGCACTTTGACAACCGTTTCAGACCTGGAACTGGCGAGAACGACGCAAAAAGCGCTTGTCCTAACCACCCATCCCCACTCGTTTGTTTACGAGGGTTATGAGACATTTTTAATGTAAATGGGAATATATGAACATCCCAGCAGTCGTCATCCTAATGCAGCATACCTTGCACAGTAAGTGATGTTTTATTATGTTTGTTGGCTCTCTGAGCAGTGAGCAGAAATCAGTGATGAAGACAAAAAAACAACATTGTGATGCATTTTTGAAACTAATGCACAACGTATGCTTTAAATGTGTCCATTACTACATTACATATATATTTATATCATGTATATGAAACCCTAATAGAGATGTTTGGATGTTATTTTGGGTGCTCTTTAGGCAGAATCAAGTGGCTCTCATGAGCTTCAATGTAAGATGACTTTTGATCAAATATATTTAATATTTACAATGCATTAAAAAAAAATCTATCCGTCGCCATGTCTTTCATAATGATTGTGAACGATAGGCAAAATTCTAAAAAAAAAGAAGTGCACTTCCCCTTTAAGGAAATATCCTTTTTAGGTCTGTAGTCATTACTGCACCTGTTTCCTCTTTGGTTTGTCATTACTGATACCATTGTGAAAGGGTATATATACACACAACAGCACTATGATTAACACAAACTAGGAGGCAAAGGAGTTCAGTTGATAAGAGGTAGCTTTGTCTTGTTTCTTTTTTTGTTCGGGCTTTGGCTTTTTAAACTCATAGTTTTTATGAAATTTTAAATGGAATTCTGAGCTGTTCAAATTCTGAATCGTTTGGATTCAAAAAAGGACCAGCAAATTGTACAAAAAGAGCCAGAAACAATTTGCTGGTTGCTTGTCTTTTTGTCATTTAACGAAAACTTTTACATGTTGTACATGATGGTTTATAACAGGGTGTCAAACATACGGCCCGCGAGCAAGATCAGGCCCGCCAACATGTGAGACCAATTTGCTAAGTATGAAAATTAGCTGAAATTTTTAAATGAAAGAAACTGCTGTTCTAAATGTGTCCACTTGATGTCACAACAGCAATTCTTTGTATACCCTGCTGCAGGAGCGTGCATGACTTTATGTGCCGTGTTAAGATAGATGCAACACTTCTGCGTTTGGACACTACACACTCACACAGCTTATTAGTGATTGTATACAAAATGTGGATTGTTACGTTAATACCTCGATTGCGAAATATGTTGTTGGTAATGTAACCTGTGACATTTTTACCCAAATAAATGTTTTTAATAATATGTAAATTTCGTGTTCTACTTATAACTGGGGACACATTTTCTGGGGCACAAAAATATGCTGAAATAATATGTATCCCCTTCTAACATCATGTGTGATTAATGAAGAATCCAAATTCGCAAGTTTTGTTGTAGATGATGCTAGAATAACAGAATAAAAGTTAAAGTTAAAGTTAAAGTACCAATGATTGTCACACACACACTAGGTGTGGCGAGATTATTCTCTGCATTTGACCCATCACCCTTGATCACCCCCTGGGAGGTGAGGGGAGCAGTGGGCAGCAGCGGTGGCCGCGCCCGGGAATCATTTTGGTGATTTAACCCCCAATTCCAACCCTTGATGCTGAGTGCCAAGCAGGGAGGTAATGGGTCCCATTTTTTTATAGTCTTTGGTATGACTCGGCCGGAGTTTGAACTCACAACCTACCGATAAACCGCAGCATGTACCGGTAAGTACTTTAGTTGAGGAAAATGAGAAAATTACATTATAAACATCCTGTAATTTGGTATTGACATTATTTATTTCATCTTCTGAAAGATTAATAATTAACACCAATGGGAGCATTTTAAAATGCTGCCAGACTCAATTCCACCTATTTGACCGACATTGTCACATCATTTATTCAGAAAGTATAAATAATGACATATGAAGATATAATACTTTTAACCTCAACATGTAAGTGTAAAGAAATGATGATGATTTGTAGATTTTTTAGAATGTACTTTTTCTAATTTAAGACAAAAAACAGTATGAAGTTGTCTTTATTTTGAAGTTATCATGCCATGATTTTACCAGTCCAGCCCACTTGGGAATAGATTTTTCTCCATGTGGCCCCTGAG
This sequence comes from Nerophis lumbriciformis, assembly GCF_033978685.3. Lineage (NCBI taxonomy): Eukaryota > Metazoa > Chordata > Actinopteri > Syngnathiformes > Syngnathidae > Nerophis > Nerophis lumbriciformis. The sequence goes on from NC_084555.2 coordinate 40,069,851, forward strand.
CTAAAATGAGTTTGACACCTCTGGTTTATAACTGCTGAAAAATGACCACCAACAGGGGCAATATGGCCTAATATCCCTATTGCAATTTGTTGCAGCCTAATATGTCAACGTTATATATGATGATATATTATTTACCAATTAAAACTGACTCATTTAGTATGACCAATGTATGATCCTGTAACTACTTGGTATCGGATCGATACCCAAATTTGTGGTATCACCCAAAACCTATGTGTCACAGCCTGGGCGCACCTCAGTGCGGATTCATCTGTGCGCTGCGCTGAGCGCACCCCTAAGCATGTTCCTGCGCGCGCCACTCCGGCTGCAGCAGGCAGCTGCTTTCAATCAGCAATCGCACACCTGAAGCTGATGAGAGACCTGTCTTCTTAAGTTAAAGTTAAAGTACCAATAATTGTCACACACACACTAGGTGTGGTGAAATGTGTCCTCTGCATTTGACCCATCCCTTTGTTCACCCCCTGGGAGGTGAGGGGAGCAGTGGGCAGCAGCAGTGCCTCGCCCGGCAATCATTTTTGGTGATTTAACCCCCAATTCCAACCCTTGATGCTGAGTGTCAAGCAGGGAGGTAATGGGTCCCATTTGCATCGTCTTTGGTATGACTCAGCCGGGGTTTGAACTCTCAACCTACCGATCTCAGGGCGGACACTCTAACCACTAGGCCACTGAGTAGGTAAAGTAAAGTAGGTAAGCCAGTGCAAACATGCGTTCCGGGCCAGAACGTAGTTTCCTGTTCCGTACAGTAAGCCAACTCGTGTCAAGCTCTATGCTCCCTCTCTCTCTTTGTGTTCTTTCTCCGTCGTGCTCATTGCGTCCTGTGTCGTGTCGTTCCAGCAGCATTCCTCCGTCCCCTGATTGCGAGCAGTGTGTCTTGTCTCCCCGTGTTCCCCTCTGGTTCCCTGGCTGCCTCTTTTGGATCTCGACCTACCGCCTGGACACGGACCTTTGACGCCTCTCTCCTGCCCTTGACCTCACGCCTGCTCACGGACCTCAGAGCTTGTCTTGTCCCTTTGGACTTCCGCCTCTCGCTCAACACTCCCCGTAACACTCATATACTCGCTTCACATAGTCACACACCATACATAGTTTGGATTAATTACACGCCTGATTTTCCTTGTTTATTATTAAATAGAGCTAAAACGACATGCTGCTGTCTGTGCCGTCTTCTTCTCTCTGTACACGTAACACTATGTAAAGTATCCAAACAACAGAACAATAAGTGCTTATTACATTTTAACAGAAGTGTAAATGGAACACGTTAAAACGGAAAATAACCAGATATTAACAGTAAATGTTCAAATTAATAATTAATAATCAATCCATTTTCTACCACTGCTTACTAGTATGTTCACTATGATATTTAATGGCAAATTTGATTGCAATAACAAATATATGTTTAATGTATTATAACATTTGATGTTAAAATAAAGCCAATAATGCCATTTTTGTGGTCCACTTTAGTTAGAAAAGCATCGAAAAACTTTTTGGTACCGGTCCCAAAATATTGGTATTGGGACAACCCTACGTTGTAGCCTTTTGAAGCGTGTCGCTCTCAATGATGCAGGACACGACTCGCTGAGTTGCATATGACATCATATCCGTTTTTCTTCTTCGCAGCTTAATTCACACCACAGTCAAGCGACTCGAGCGCAGCATTAAAACAAGTGAGTGTGAGTGTTTAATTTCATTCAGACATGCCTCCAGCTGACTACAATCCGGCGTGTTGGTCAGCTTTAGGGGCATGTAGAGTTGGGTGTCATCAGCATAACAGTGAAAGCTAACACCATATTTGCATATGATGTCACCTAGCGGCAGCATGTAGATGCTGAAGAGTGCAGGGCCAAGAACCGAACCCTGGGGAACTCCACACGTTACCTTAACATAGTCCGAGGTCACATTGTTATGAGACACGCACTGCATCCTGTCACTAAGATAAGAGTTAAACCACGACAAGGCTAAGTCTGACATACCAATACGTGTTTTGATACGCTCTAATAAAATAATATGATGGACGGTATCGAAAGCAGCGCTGAGATCAAGAAGCAGCAACATAGATGACGCATCAGAATCCATCGTTAGCAGTAGATCATTAGTCATTTTTGCAAGGGCTGTCTCCGTAGAGTGATTTGCCCTGAAACCGGATTCAAAAGGTTCACAGAGATTGTTAGACTCTTAAGTGTTCACTTAGCTGCTGTGCGACAATTTTTTCGAGGATTTTCGAAATAAACGGAAGGTGGGACACCGACCGGTAGTTTACCATGAGGTCAGGATCGAGGTTAGGTCTTTTGAGCAGAGGATGAATAACCGCTTTCTTAAATACTAGGGGAACAGTGCCAGAGGAAAGTGATAAGTTTATAATATTTAGCACTGATGGACCTAATAATAGAAAAAGCTCCTTGATAAGCATGCGTTTATAAGTTTTTAAACTATCACTCCATGCTTGATGGAAAACCTCAAGCTTAATCGCGCGCCATTTGCGTTCCAGCTTTCTACATGATAATTTATTAGCTCTAGTTTCTTCTGTAAACCATGGGGTGCGCCTTTTAGGGGCCCTTTTTTGTTTTAGCGGTGCGATACTATTAATGGTTTCGCGCAGGGCATTGTCAAAGTTGTTAGTGAGGTTATCAATAGAGCCGACATAATTTGGGAATGGTGCCATTACCGAAGGCAGTAGGTCAGCAAGAGTCATCGTTGTGGCAGCATTAATGTTGCGGCTGCTATAGCAGTTATTATTATTATTAGCTTGTTGACAATGAGTCAGAACTTCAAATTTTATAAGGTAATGATCGGACATTACTTTAGTATACGGGAGTACCATAACTTTGGAGGTGGTGACACCCCTGACCAGCACTAGATCTATCGTATTACCGTTGCGATGCGTAGGTTCATTTATCATTTGTGTAAGACCACAGCTATCAATTATAGTCTGGAGCGCCACGCACTGAGGGTCCGATGGGGTATTCATATGGATATTAAAGTCCCCCATTATGATTATATTGTCGGCGTGCGTCACTCGATCAGCAACGAACTCTGAGAATTCATTGATAAAGTCTGAATAGGGCCCTGGGGGGCGGTAGATAACAGCTAGGTCGAGAGGCAGCGGTGTGACAGACCTCATAGTAAGCACCTCAAACGATTCATATTTTTTATTTAGGTTAGGGGTAAGGTTAAAGTTTTCATTGTATATTAGTGCGACCCCCGGACCCCTTTTAAGGGGACGGGCAATATGTGCATTCGTATAGTTAGGAGGAGATGCCTCTTTTAGCGCAAAAAAAATCATCTGGTTTGAGCCAGGTTTCGCTAAGACCAATGACGTTAAGATTGTTGTCTCTAATGACCTCATTAACTAATAACGTTTTAGGAGACAATGATCTTATGTTTAAAAAGCCCATATTATAGGTATTGGGCTGTTTTGACGAGTTTTGGTTGAAATTATCCGTAGTAGCAATATTAATAATGTTGCGTTTATTATGCGTAGTGCACTTTAAATAGTTTTCGACCATATCTAGGAATTGATATGACGGGAATTTTAAGATTGTTTGCTTGGTGCTGCGATAAACTGAACGCATCATAATTTGCCACCTCAGTAGAATGCATGTCCACCTCTGGCACAGTCACAACAGAAAAAACATTATGTGAGTTGTGTATTATTCTAAGAAAATTGCTATGCGTACAGGGATTATCCAGCCTGGTGCTGGCTAGTTCTAGCTTAACTGACTCCTCACCCGGACTAGCAGTCTCTGTAATTGCCTGTGACCAGGCTTGCTCTAGTGTAGTTAGTCAAGTGTGACTTAAACAGTAGTCTATGTTTTTAGGCAGGATGATGGCGCCTTCCTGGTTAGGGTGAAGGCCGTCTCTCATCAGCAAGCCTGGTTTGCCCCAGAAAGAGGGCCAATTATCAATAAACGTTAGTCCCTGTTGTCTACAGAAGCTAGCCAGCCACTTGTTAAGCGAGACTAATCTGCTATATCTCTCATCATTGCCTCTCGCAGGCAGGGGGCCAGAGACAATTACTCGATGCCTGGACATCTTTCTAGCGAGATCACAAGTCCTGGCTATGTTTCTCTTTGTAATCTCTGACTGTGCATTTAACCCATCCCCTTGATCACCCCCTGGGAGGTGAGGGGAGCAGTGGGCAGCAGCGGCGCCGCGCCCGGTAATCATTTTTGGTAATTGAACCCCCAATTCCAACCCTTGATGCTGAGTGCCAAGCAGGGAAGAATGCTGGTATGAGCTTTTAAACATAACCCATTAACTGCTGCCAATCAAATGGTGAATAAGATACTCTTTAGGGTTCATATGTTTGTAAATCTGACTGTGATGAAATCAGTGCCTCACCAGCCATGAACCTCACCGCATGTCACTGCCTGCTGGTATTAGTTCTATGTTGTTTGGGAGAAAGACATTGCTGGTCATAGGTTGAATTCTAAGCTACTAACAAAACATTAAATTTAACAAAATTGAAGCTTAAATCTGAGCCCAGAGATCACTAAGTCCCTAGCTACAAGGTTGATCGGGTCTTCTAGCTACTTTCCAGACTGCAAGCACACGCAATTACAGGTAATACATGCACCGTCTTATTTAAAACAGAAAACAATTATTTACAGACGGGTCTTTCACATTCATAGGTAGCCTTGTTATGGTGAAGTACAGCACTTTTGTAAGACCTAACATCATTCTGCATCATTGCCGTTTGTCCCAGATGTTTAGTGTTACTGCTCTGAGGTGACACATCACAGCCGAAAGTCTGGTTGATAATTATGTGTGTGACTGTGCATGGAAGTCTGTGAAGATGATTCCAAATGATAACAGTCCAAGATTGATGGTCTCTCCATTCTGTTAGTCCACCCTAAATAAAGCCAGTATGTGATGACAGACAAGTCAGTTCTGATTTACAGCTTCCCGCTTCTAAGGAAAGACACTCTGAGCTCATCATTATTAGATGTGACCAATATATCTGCAATTCAGTAGCCAACTCAGGCATTATCTAAAACGTTGTCCTTATCTACATTGTTATATATATATTTTTAGTTTTTTGTTTGTCATAAAAAAATACAATCATGTGTGCTTACGGACTGTATCCCTGCAGACTGTATTGATATATAATGTAGGAACCAGAAATATTAATAACAGAAAGAAACAACCCTTTTGTGCAAATACAATGAAAACTTTAACCTTACCCCTAACCTAAATAATAAATACAAATCGTTTGAGGTGCTTACTATGAGGTCTGTCGCACCGCTGCCTCTCGATATGGCTGTTATCTACCGCTCCCCAAGGCCCTACTCGGACTTTATCAATGAATTCTCAGAGTTCGTTGCTGATCTAGTGACGCACGCAGACAATATAATCATAATGGGGGATTTTAATATCCATATGAATACCCCATCGGACCCTCAGTGCGTAGCGCTCCAGACTATAATTGATAGCTGTGGTCTTACACAAATAATAAATGAACCTACGCATCGCAACGGTAATACGATAGATCTAGTGCTGGTCAGGGGTGTCACCACCTCCAAAGTTATGGTACTCCCGTATACTAAAGTAATGTCCGATCATTACCTTATAAAATTCGAAGTTCTGACTCATTGTCAACAACTAATAATAATAATAACTGCTATAGCAGCCGCAACATTAATACTGCCACAACGATGACTCTTGCTGACCTACTGCCTTCGGTAATGGCACCATTCCCAAATTATGTCGGCTCTATTGATAACCTAACTAACAACTTTGACAATGCCCTGCGCAAAACCATTGATAGTATAGCACCGCTAAAACAAAAAAGGGCCCCTAAAAGGCGCACCTCATGGTTTACAGAAGAAACCAGAGCTCATAAATGATCATGTAGAAAGTTGGAACGCAAATGGCGCGCGACCAAGCTTGAGGTTTTCCATCAAGCATGGAGTGATAGTTTAATATCGTATAAACGCATGCTTACCTTAGCTAAAGCTAAATATTACTCAAATCTCATCCACCTCAACAAAAACGACCCTAAATTTTTGTTTAGTACAGTAGCATCGCTAACCCAACAAGGGACTCCTCCCAATAGCTCCACCCACTCGGCAGATGACTTTATGAATTTCTTTAATAAGAAAATTGAACTCATTAGAAAGGAGATTAAAGACAACGCATCCCAGCTACAACTGGGTTCTATTAACACAGTTACAACTGTATCTACGACGGATACTGCAATACAAAATAGTCTCTCTCTTTTTGATGAAATAACATTAGAGGAACTATTACGGCGTGTAAGTGGGATAAAACAAACAACATGTTTACTTGACCCACTTCCTGGGAAACTTATCAATGAGCTTTTTGTATTATTAGGTCCATCAGTGCTAAATATTATAAACTTATCACTTTCCTCTGGCACTGTTCCCCTAGCATTCAAGAAAGCGGTTATTCATCCTCTGCTCAAAAGACCTAAACTTGAACCTGACCTTATGGTAAACTACCGACCGGTGTCCCACCTTCCGTTTATTTCGAAAATCCTCGAAAAAATTGTCGCACAGCAGCTAAATGAACACTTAGTGTCTAACAATCTCTGTGAACCTTTTCAATCCGGTTTCAGGGCAAATCACTCTACGGAGACAGCCCTCGCAAAAATGACTAATGATCTACTGCTAACGATGGATTCTGATGCGTCATCTATGTTGCTGCTTCTTGATCTTAGCGCTGCTTTTGATACCGTCGATCATAATATTTTATTAGAGCGTATCAAAACACGTATTGGTCTATCAGACTTAGCTTTGTCGTGGTTTAACTCTTATCTTACTGACAGGATGCAGTGTGTCTCCCATAATAATGTGACCTCGGACTATTTTAAGGTAACGTGCGGAGTTCCTCAGGGTTCGGTTCTTGGCCCTGCACTCTTTAGTATGTACATGCTGCCGCTAGGCGACATCATACGCAAATACGGTGTTAGCTTTCATTGTTATGCTGATGACACCCAACTCTACATGCCCCTAAAGCTGACCAACACGCCGGATTGTAGTCAGCTGGAGGCGTGTCTTAATGAAATTAAACAATGGATGTCCGCTAACTTCTTGCAACTCAACGCCAAGAAAACGGAAATGCTGATTATCGGTCCTGCTAAACACCGACATTTATTTAATAATACCACCTTAACATTTGACAACCAAACAATTACACAAGGCGAATCAGTAAAGAATCTGGGTATTATCTTCGACCCAACTCTCTCGTTTGAATCACACATTAAGAGTGTTACTAAAACGGCCTTCTTTCATCTCCGTAATATCGCTAAAATTTGTTCTATTTTATCCACTAGCGACGCTGAGATCATTATTCATGCGTTCGTTACGTCTCGTCTCGACTACTGTAACGTTTTATTTTCGGGTCTCCTTATGTCTAGCATTAAAAGACTACAATTGGTACAAAATGCGGCTGCTAGACTTTTGACAAGAACAAGAAAGTTTGATCATATTACGCCTATACTGGCTCACCTGCACTGGCTTCCTGTGCACTTAAGATGTGACTTTAAGGTTTTACTACTTATGTATAAAATACTACACGGTCTATCTCCGTCCTATCTTGTCGATTGTATTGTACCATATGTCCCGGCAAGAAATCTGCGTTCAAAGAACTCCGGCTTATTTGTGATTCCCAGAGCCCAAAAAAAGTCTGCGGGCTATAGAGCGTTTTCTATTCGGGCTCCAGTACTATGGAATGCCCTCCCGGTAACAATTAGAGATGCTACCTCAGTAGAAGCATTTAAGTCACATCTTAAAACTCATTTGTATACTCTAGCCTTTAAATAGCCCCCCTTTTAGACCAGTTGATCTGCCGTTTCTTTTCTTTTCTCCTCTGCTCCCCTCTTCCTTGTGGAGGGGTGGGGCACAGGTCCGGTGGCCATGGATGAAGTGCTGGCTGTCCAGAGTCGGGACCCGGGGTGGACCGCTCGCCTGTGCATCGGCTGGGAACATCTCTGCGCTGCTCACCCGTCTCCGCTCGGGATGGTGTCCTGCTGGCCCCACTATGGACTTGACTCTTACTATTATGTTGGATCCACTATGGACTGGACTCTCACAATATTATGTCAGAACCACTCGACATCCATTGCATTCGGTCTCCCCTAGAGGGGGGGGGGTTACCCACATATGCGGTCCTCTCCAAGGTTTCTCATAGTCATTCACATCGACGTCCCACTGGGGTGATTTTTTCATTGCCCTTATGTGGGCTTTGTACCGAGGATGTCGTTGTGGCTTGTGCAGCCCTTTGAGACACTTGGGATTTAGGGCTATATAAATAAACATTGATTGATTGATTGATTGAGTGTGAATGAGTGTAAATGTGGGGGGGAGGTTTTTTGGGCTGGTGCACTAATTGTAAGTGTATCTTGTGTTTGTTACGTTGATTTAATAAAATAAAATAAAAAAATAAATACAATTTTTAATGTTTTTAATTTATTGTGCGGCCCGGTACCAATCAATCCACGGACCGGTACCCTGTCGCGGCCCGGTGGTTGGGGACCACTGCTCTAGGCGACCCTCGCGCATACTTGCCAACCCTCCCGAATTTTCCGGGAGACTCCCGAAATGAGTGACGTGTCGACAGCCTGTTTTCACGTCCGCTTTCCCACAATATAAACAGTCTGCCTGCCCAATCACGTTATAACTGTAGAATGATCGAGGGCGAGTTCTTAGTTTCTTATGTGGGTTTATTGTTAGGCAGTTTCATTAACGTATATATATATATATATATATATATATATATATATATATATATATATATATATATATATATATAAATACTTGACTTGGTGAATTCTAGCTGTAAATATACTCCTCCCCTCTTAACCACGCCCCCAACCACGCCCCGACCACGCCCCCAACCCCGACCACGCCCCCCCTCCCCCCACTTCCCGAAATCGGAGGTTTCAAGGTTGGCAAGTATGCCCTCGCGGCCCATCAATGGGCCCTATGGTCTAGAAGCATTTAAATCAGCTAAAAATTTAAAAGATATACATAAATACATACAGTATACATGCATTAAGAATAAGAATAAAAAGTAAAAAAATTAATAAAAATAAAGTATTTTTTTCTCACTTTTTTGCAATTTCTAGAAATGTAATACCCATTCTTCCCCTCCCCAAACAATTGCCCTTAAACTCAAAATTTCACCAGGGTAATAATAATTTTGGCTTTACATACTTTGATTGCAATTTGCATTTGAGGAAGGTAATAAAACGGTCTTACGTGAGAATGAGACATTATGCAAGACCAAAATTTAAAAAAAAAGGTATATGCTAAATAAATAAGTTTTTGGGTCAAATAAATGCAGGGTTGCAGCCCTGGTTGTCTCACTCACAAAAAGAGCACATAACCTGATGTAACCACTCCTGCTGACACCTTTGTTAAACCTATGTAATCAAGAACACAGCTGCAGAAGGGACAAACAGCATACATATGCACACACGTCTGCTTTGATAAAAGGAAGCTGAGTGAGAGTCATTTTTTCCATGTACATACCACTCGTGCGTAGGAGGGTGTCTTCTGAAGATTATGGGAAGTTCTGCGATGACACTGGAGCTTTGCCCTTATATGGCAGCTGCACTCCTCATATTCCTTCCTGCTGACAGGGATAGCCACTGTGGAAGTCCAAAAAAGAGCAGACTTTCAATTGCGTAACACGCTAGGCTGTGACGCTGTGTGTATACAAAAAGCTTAAACATTGAGCCCCGCGGGATTTGTCAATAGAGAAGGCTGGAATGTCTGAAATTTCTAGTGGTGCCACGTTGGTACGGACCAGAACAATCTGTTGTTCGTTAATCCGTCTGAGAACAAACATAGCCTTTATTATTATGCTAAGTGAATCAATCATTAGCAGTTTTGCAGCCAAATTATGCAAATACACATACTGTATGAATGACCCAATACATTGTCTACAAATAGAGACATACATATTTCCAGCCAGTATTGTGTGCTAGAAATCAGCGACACTAAATAAAACTTCACCAACAACATGCTTTTGCCCTCATCGGAATAGTATGGCAGCTTTGAGGTGCAAATCAAAATTGTTGCAGATGCTATTGTGTAGTTGTTATTAAGGCAATTACCTATCAGCAATGTGTAAAAAGTAAAATATTGTACCCCTTGGAGAGCTTAAACTATTATAACGACATTTAATCAAAATAAACTGGAAGCATCTTTGGAAAGACATCTTTTAAAATTGATAGGGTTGTTCGTCTAAAAAATATTCCTGGACTAACTTTTAACTGCGACTACCTGCGTCATCTTGTGGAACATATTATTCAAAATAAATGGGTTCTTGCACTGACAAAGGGTTGAAGTGATGAGAGTGCACTGATAGAAAAGTAAGTAAAAGTAAGTATAATTTATATATATAGCATCATCTCACAGAGAGCTCTCACAAAGTGCTGCTCATGGTTAAAATACAAATAGTACAATCACAACAAACATACAACATGATGCAACAACAGAAACATTGAAATATGAAATAATAACTATGATTACAGACAACTGCCAAAAAGTGCAAGAAACAATATAGACAAAAGGAACATTTTGAGATTTTGTTTTGATGATGATGGAGGAGACCATACAGGGTTGAGATCCACTAAAAACATATGATTCCCATCTTACCAATCAAGTCAGTGAACTTTTGTGCCCTTTAGGGGGGCATTGTCACCCTCTTTCTCTATTTTGTTTCTTTCCGTCAATAATCAGCAAGCTGGCTCCTCAAAACAGGTCAAAATCTGGTTTTTCCACCATGCCTGTAATGCCCCAGAGGCCCTTTAGATTTCGATTATCTGATGATGCTTTTACTGTAATGGACATGAGTCAGAGAGTCTCAAAATTTAAAAATGTCTGTTTTTCATTACGTATATTTTGTATCCCCCTCATCAAGCATCTCATAGCTAAAACCCCTTAGGACAAACACTTTTACCAAGTGTTTCGACAAGTTATGATTCATGGTGATTCCAAACATGTTAAGTATAATTTTATAGTTGAGGGCTTCGTTCATTAGTAACAGTACAAAGACAAATGGCATTGTATTTCTTATCACACAGCTGCAACATATACTGCGTACAGAGACAAAATGCATAAAACAGATTCCTTTGGTTTCGGGGTCGTGTGTTTTTAGATTTGAGCATGGTATCTACTAAGTGAAACACATGAGCTACTTTGAAAGTACTTAGCTTGTTCACAGTTAAGGGGGAACTGCACTTTTTTTGGAATTTTGCCTGTCGTTCACAGTCATTGTGAGAGATAAGAAAACCGATGTATTTTAAAAAATGCATTTTAACTTCGTCAAGTACCTGGTGCGGCCCCAGGCTTGGCTGGAGAAGGAGATCCAGCAGACCACCGCCAAGCTTGGCTTCAAACACCCCATCATCGGTGTCCACGTGAGGAGGACAGATAAAGTTGGGACGGAGGCAGCCTTCCACCCCATTGAGGAGTACATGCTGCACGTGGAGGAACAGTTCCAGCCGGTGCGGTTAGACAAGTAAAGTGCAGGATTCCACCTATGTTTGACACATCAAACCCCCTGGTGCTCTTTGAACCCAATGAAAATAACCCACAGTTACAGCATCTTGATGTCGGTGACAGTCTCTTGGAGATCAACCAAGCAAAAGTACCCTGCTTGAGAATCCCCATAGGCAACCACAACAAGCATGAGGTCACATTATCCTGTAAAACAATATTAGGCAGCATTGAGCCTGTTGTCAAGATAGTATCAACTGACGAACCACAACTGACTGAAACTAAAGTTCCTTTTGAGTCCCCAAATGCTGTGTCTCAAAACACCAAACAGGATACAAGATCTTGTGTGGTGGAGCCATGGGACCCACCTGTAAACATTGACCACCTGACAGAGGAACAACAGGAAATAGCCAAACAACTCTTGCAAGAGGAGGCAGGAGCATTTGCTCGAGATGACAATGACATGGGGTGTATCAAAAGTTTAGAAATGTCGATTGCACTTAAAGACAATACCCCTGTTCAAAAATCTTATGCATCCATTCCGAAACCCTTGTACAAGGAGGTCAAGGAGTATATTGAGGATCTCCTTGCTAAAGGATGGATTGTTAAGTCTAAATCCCCCTACTCCGCACCAGTCATTTGCGTGCGTAAAAAGGATGGGACACTTAGACTATGTATTGACTATCGCCTTCTGAACCATCGCACAGTCCCTGACCGCCATCCCCTTCCCAGGATCCAAGATCTCACAGACACCCTGGGGGGGTATACTTGGTTCTCCATCTTAGATCAGGGAAAGGCATACCATCAAGGGTTTATTGCAGAAGGTTCACGTCATCTGACCGCCTTTATCACCCCATGGGGTCTATTTGAGTGGGTACGCATACCATTCGGCCTGACAAATGCGCCAGCCGCATTTCAGCGCAGTATGGAGGAAATGCTTGCACCCCTGAGGGATGAGTGTTGCATCCCGTACCTGGATGACACATTGCCACATGTTTCCGCTGATCCACAAGCACTCGAGTACCAAATATTAATGGCCAATTATGAGTCTTTGGGGAGAAAGATATCTGAATATGAAACACAGAAGACACGCACGTATAACGCAACACATATGTACGACTCCACAAACATGTCTACTTTGACTGATACACGGCAAGCTCCTACCGCCATGCACACACCCACCTCAGCTGGTACCCAAACACTACATCAAGCCGCTTCTCACGCTCGCCCTAGTAGTATGGTTCCTTTACGAGATATACCCCTACTTCAGCGTAGAGAATTTAAAATTCACGGGGGTCAGGTGGGGGACAGTGTGTCAGATATTAGCTACCATGGACTTTGTAAACAGATAGATGAGGGGCTCAAAGCAAGTTACTCTGAAGGTGAAATCATCCAGGGCATCCTCCGTATTGTCAGACCCGGACAGTTCAAAGATATGCTAGTTAACAAGGATGATTTAACACTCTGTGAACTCAGAAGCTTTTTGCGCTCCCACTTAAGTGGAAAAAGTGGAAGTGAGTTGTTCCAGGAGTTAATGAGCACCCGGCAGCTTGAGAGTGAAAGTCCCCAACAGTTCCTGTACAGGATGATTGGACTAAAACAAAAAGTGCTGTTTGCATCTAGACAAGGTAATATGGACATTGAGTATGAACCTCGTACAGTGCAGAATGTGGTTTTGCGCACTATTCTCTAGGGTCTCCTACCCAAATTTAGTGACATTCGCACCGAACTTAAACCAATGTTGTCCGACTATGCTGTGTCAGATGAAGCACTAATTCGGCATGTGAGCCAGGTGTGCAGTGAAGAGAGTGAGAGGCAGCGAAGACTTGCTCACGGATCTCGTCAAAAGGTAACACATGCTCACAGTGCCCAACTTGAGACTGATAAGGACATGGAAAAAGCATTACAGCATAAGACAAAGAATAAAAGCAATGTGATAGAGGAACTTAGTTCCAAAGTTGATGCCCTGACAAAACTGGTTGAGTCTCTCACAGCTAACCAAACGTTAGAACAACCCTGTAGATGCACAAATGCCAGACCAAGGCCCAGGCAAACAGCAAGACAATATAGCTGCCCCAAGTGTGCTGAAGAAGGCACAAGCCCATGTCACCATTGTTTTCTATGTGGGGAGGTCGGGCACAGAGCTGTTGGCTGTCTCAAGAGGCCTCGTGTCCAGAGTGCTAACCAACCCCCTGCTGATGTCCACACCATAATGAACAGCAGCCCCTGGAGCCCTATAGAGGTGAAGCCACCAGGGGAGAGACCAGCACATGTAAGAAACATTGGAATGTCCTCTCTTCAGTCCAAAGATACTGAGGTGCGTGAACAAGTAGCCCTGTTAGTAGGGAAGAAATGCAGGGTCAAGTGCAACATTAACAATTTTACAGTTGAATGTTTGCTTGACACAGGTGCTCAAGTGAGTCTTCTTGATCGTAAGTGGGTAGAAACTTACCTTCCCGACCATAAGCCACGCCCATTAGCAGATCTCATAGGGCGTAAACCTCTAAGTGTGCTCGCAGTGAATGGGGAGCCCTTGCCGTATGACGGTTGGGTGGGAGTGAATGTGAGTCTCCCTGATAATAGCGACCCAAACCTATCAATACAGGTACCCTTCTTAGTAAATAGTGTGCCCATGGACCGCCCCCTTATTGGTTTTAACGTAATTGAATGCTTGATAATGGGACCGAAGGGTGAGTCTGACTTCATATCAGCCCTTGTGACCCTCCTACGTGGAGCCTTAAGCATTGAGAATGACAAAGGAATAGCACTTGTCAGTCTGATTCAGACACATGCCTCTCATGATAGTAATGTCAGACGTGGTATGCTTAAAGTGGGATTTCATGATGTTGTTATCCCAGCGGTGCCTCCAGAATTCTGTTACAGGCCTCGCACTGAGTAGCCTGGTCCCAGTGTTCGATGGGTGTGTCCTGTTTTATAGGAATAAAAACGAGACACAAAGTGCTTGATTGCGTTGTCATCTCAGGGTGTGACCTGACTCTTTTTTATTAAACATTTCTTGACTTCTTTACTCTCATTTGCATTTCTATTGTGCTTTTAATCACTTTCAAATAGTTTCGATAATGTTATTTCAATTCCCCATTTTTCATTCACATTGTTAAACAATGACATCCTTACTTTTGAAATTATAAAACAAATCCACAAAAACATGGAGGATTGATCGTTACATACCCCAACACTATATTTCTTGTGTAAAAACATCACGTAGTGGAGCGGTACTGTTACTTTAATGAACATCTTCATTTTACATGTTTGTACTGTATCCTGACATTGCTTCTTTTTAATATTGCTGCTTTCTTGAACGCTTTTTGTCATTATAAATCAATTACAATTACACACATTGTTACCTGACTATACCTATAATACTTCTTAACAATCACAGTTTATCTTTAACAAGTCTCCACTGCCGCCGCCATTCCCGCCCAACCACGCGCTCGCACACAAAGGGAGACATCGCTTATTGAACATAACAAATTTCATCACAAATACACACTTTTAACAACATACTTCGATATTTCTATTTTCAGAAACGCTTATAATTGCTTGGAGACAAATGTGTTAATATTATCACACTTTACCGACCTGTTTTATAGGAATAAAAACGAGACAAAAAGTGCTTGATTGCGTTGTCATCTCAGGGTGTGACCTGACTGAGACACGGAAGTACTAACAAGCACCTCCCATTTTCCTCCTTTCCTATAGGAGTGCTCCCTCTGCTGGCGTGGCGGAATAACATGTCTTGTGGCATTCAGCTTGGAAACATACACTTAAACTGTGACTTTAGATATGAAAATACCTCAAACTAAATTAGGATACTCTATTTACACATTCATTTTACAAAACAATTGTGACTACTAATTGTAAGTGTCACACATACAGTCCTCTAAACAAATATCCAAAAAGCACCAACAATACCTAATTTGCATTTCGTGACATATTTTAACGTAGACAAACTATTTTTAGCGGCATGTTGTCAGAGAGAGCTAGCTTGTTGCTGTTATATTGACGTCATGAGCTGGTGAGCTTCTTGGAATAATGCCTCTCACCTTGATAGTAGAAGGATGAGGACAAAATCCGACGAGTTGGTCAACTTTGGCACCCAATTTAGACGCGAAAATGGCGAGAAAGACACGAAGACACGCTTCTTTTCACCGCCTTTTTTCTTTGCAAGTATAATGAGACATTCTTCATCTAAATGGGAATATATCAACATCCAAATAGTCGGCATCCCAGTGAGAGACATTGTACAGTAAATAATGTTTTATTATGTTTGTTGGCTCTTAATAAGCCTGCAGTGACGGGTAATCAGTGATGTTGTCGAAGGCTAACGTTGTGATGTGTTTGTTATATTAAAGGCCTACTGAAACCCACTACTACCGACCACGCAGTCTGAGAGTTTATATATCAATGATGAAATCTTAACATTGCAACAAATGCCAATACGGCCGTGTTAGGTTACTAAAGTGCAATTTTAAATTTTGCGCGAAATATCCTGCTGAAAACGTCTCGGTATGATGACGTCAGCGCGTGACGTCACGGATTGTAGAGGACATTTTGGGACAGCATGGTGGCCAGCTATTAATTCGTCTGTTTTCATCGCAAAATTCCACAGTATTCTGGACATCTGTGTTGGTGAATCTTTTGCAATTTGTTCAATGAACAATGGAGACAGCAAAGAAGAAAGCTGTAGGTGGGAAGCGGTGTATTGCGAGCGGCTGCAGCAACACAAACACAGCCGGTGTTTCATTGTTTACATTCCCGGAAGATGACAGTGAAGCTTTACCATTGACCTGTGGAGAACTGGGACAACAGACACTCTTACCAGGAGGACTTTGAGTTGGATGCGCAGACGTGGTACCGTGAGTACGCATGCAGCTGTGGCTTCCAAACATTTAATCGCTTGCCTGTACGTGCGTGCCGCTATGTGCATGTCACGTACGTAACTTTGGGGACTTTGGGGAAATATATGTGCTGTATGAAGTTTAGGGTGGTGAACGGTACTTTGGGTTGTGTTTATTTAGAGTTCCTCGAGAGGTAATCAAGAAGATTCAAAAAGTGCAAGATTTCACGAAACGACGGCAAGAAAAATTACTCTCAAATATGTCTGCCCAAATGAGCAGAGTCAAAGAACGCACACGTTTGATCACTTCGTTAAGGTTTAGTATTCTAACGTTTAGTTTTTCACATTTACATATCATTAGTTATTATTATTAGTATTAGAATTTTAAGTAGTTTTTTAGTGGATGGTGTACACAGACTACTCTAAAGTATAGTATATCTAAGTTTCAGTTACATAGCAAACTCTGCATGTGACACAATCTGAGTAAACACAACTACTACAGGGGAATGATATACACTTTAATGAAGTAATCCACCCGATTTGTGGACAAGAGAGACACAGTCAACAAAGGACACTCAATCACATTATTTAGTAGCACTAAAAACATGAAGCGAACACAGTTCAACAATCACTCCAAGTTCCAATGCTAAGCTAGCGCAGCGCAGCTAATGATATTTTCCCACGACTCTCACTTTTGTTACACCAGTGTAGGTACCACCTCATCCTTCACTTTAAGCATGAGTGAAGAATGCGTGAAGAATGCACTACCGACTTGATAAGACCTGATAAGTCTGAAAGAGAAAGAAATGATAAAGTATTATGGTTGTCCCGGACAGCCCCACTCCTTAATGCTTCAGTCACACGCAGGATTCTCACAGTAATTGGGCAAATATATAGTGGTACCTTCTGTTACCTAGCAACGGTCACCCCTTTTAAAAATCATACACTCACACACTCTGCTCTCATGAAATATCTCTAAACTGCATACATCGGATACTTGAAAGTTTAAAAAAAAACAAAAAAGTAAAGTATAAATTATTTTCCTAGTAATTCCTTACATTTATTAAAGTGACTGTTTAGGTTTGTGTGTCTTCACGCACTCCCTGCATGTACGTGTGGATGAAACAGCAGTGAGTGACCATCAAAAATGTAAAAATGTACTACATACATTTCACGGATCGACGAGCAATTTTTAGTTAAGTGCAGATGTCGTCCATGAGTTACAACCAGCGCAAAACATGACTTAAAATATGTAATTCAATCAATCAATCAATCAATCAATCAAAGTGTATTTATATAGGCCTTAATCACAAGTGTCTCAAAGGCTGCACAAGCCACAACGACATCCTCGGCTCAGATCCCACATCAGGGCAAGAAAAGAAAAAAAGTAATACATTTAAATGTATTTCAATTATGAACATGAAACAATATATACATATATTAAGACATTTATCTTCAATATTATATTGTTAGAAAAAGAGTTGAGATATATTGCCATATCGATATTTTTGCCTACTCCTAATGCTGATGATCATTTGTGAGCTGGAAGACTTTGCTAAATTAGCCAAATGGCTAAAAAAAAAAAAAATTATATAAGATGCAATATGTCTAAATATACAGACTTTCAATTTCAGAGCAGAAAGCATTAAAACAAGTAGTCGTTTATTGGGGATTTGCTCTGGTATAGTGCAAATGTTTAAAGTACCAGTAGAGTGGAAAAGCAACAGCTTGTTTGTGTTTCACTGTATCCGTTAAACCATATCCAATTGTATTTACAATCCGCAAAGTCTGTGGAAACACTGTTTAAACATCACAAAATGCTACAAATTCAGTCAGCCATTTTGAATATTGCGCTCTCAATCTTTTCTCTAATCAGTATTGGACTCCCTCTGATCGTTTGAAAGTTGTTAAATCATTAATTTGATATATTAAAGTAAGACCTATAACGTGTGGATGCTGTAAATTACTTCATTAAAACAAAGGTGACAGCAACCAAATTGAAAGTTGAAGACAGATTTATTTTCTTCAGCAACTGTGGATATTCTTGTTAGCAGCAAGAATCGTGTCTGCATGAACAGTGTGACGTTTGAACCCTGTGCTGGTGATGAATTTATTCATTTCCTCTCTAGTGGGTCCATAAACCTAGAAGATTTGGTAGCTGGTGCCATTCTGTAAAATTCTGCCCTTATAAAGCTTACGGTGATTGATTAGGGATGTTTCAACAAAATTAACAACTGCCTATGAATCACACACTGATTTTCAAACTTTGGAAAGCCAGACAGTTGACTCAATTCCTACTAATCGGTCTGGGGATATTCTGTGTATAGTAGCCACTGTTCAAGTGGTTTTATTATAAACGTAAGAAAAGTGGAATCACACAAGACAACTGTGTTTATGTGTAGCTTCACTCCATTCATAGTTGCGGTTCGCCACAGCATTCCCGTCACAGTTACTGTTCATATTGAGAACAGATACCCAAATAATGATTCCACTGGTCCAGATGACTATCCTTTTCAGACTTTAAAAAAAAGAAGGGGTAAATCAGAAAATGTCTTATATTCAAATGAAGGAAACACACTAATCTCTGTTACTAATGTAAAACTGGATGGATTGCAACATTTAGTTCAGGCTCACATTCAGAAACCAGCAGCACTAAATAATGGGAATAAGATTTCACTGACAATATCTTCATTAAATGTGTATTTAGGGAAAAATATAACTTGGTGTTGTCATACCCCTTTATGGCAAAGCTGTACCTTTTAGTGTCTGGCATACTTCTAAAAGCTTTTTCAGTCTAAAAGTCAATACATATTTAAGATCATCGCTGGGCCCAAGCTCATCTAAGATGGACTGATGCAAAGTGGAAAAGTGTTGTGTGGTCTGACGAGTCCACATTTCAAATTGTTTTTGGAAACTGTGGACGCCGTGTCGTCCGGACCAAAGAGGAAAACAACCATCCGGACTGTTACAGGCGCAAAGTTCAAAAGCCAGCATCTGTGATGGTATGGGGGTGTATTAGTGCCCAAGGCATGGGTAACTTACACATCTGTGAAGGCACCATTAATGCTGAAAGGTACATACAGGTTGTTGCCATCCAAGCAACGTCTTTTTCATGGACGCCCCTGCTTATTTCAGCAAGACAATGCCAAGCCACATTCTGCACATGTTACAACAGAAGAGTGCGGGTACTAGACTGGCCTGCCTGTAGTCCAGACCTGTTTCCCATTGAAAATGTGTGGCGCAATATGAAGCCTAAAATACCACAATGGAGACCCCGTTGAACAATTTAAGCTGTACATCGAGCAAGAATGGGAATTAATTCCACCGGAAAAGCTTCAAAAATTGGTCTCCTCAGTTCCCAAACTTATAAAAGCTTTTTCAGTCTAAAAGTCAATACATATTTATGATCATCCATATCATTTAGAACTATTTATTGCTAAGTGCAATATATATTATTTTTAATTAGGTAATAAGAATCTGAGATTATGAATGACTGATTGCTACAAAAACTCAGCTGTGCTGGCTGCTTTGTAGAAAAGGTGCTTGCTTAGTAAAATAAAAGAACTGATATTTTTACAAATGTGAATGTAATTGAAATGTGCTTCAGACAATAAATAGTATGTTCAAAGTAATTGTTTGCTTGTATTTTTGTTAGGCAAAGGTAAGGAAATGAGCAAGTGAATTACAGTGAAATAGTTTGGCTATAAGGTATATGAGTAAAATATTACCTCCAAAAAGTTTACAGTGACATGACTTAGCACATATATATATATTTCATAATGTATACTGTCTTTACATAAAATGTTGGATTACTAAGGTTTTAGCTACCAATCCTATTATTTTACCACTTTAGAAAACAATTTAAATGTGCAAATTCACACCCACGAAAGCACTTTCAGGCCCTCGGAAGATGACATTCTCCGCGAATTAATAGACTTATGCAGACTTGGTTTTGGCTGTGAAAGGTCAGTAATCATGTGGTGTAAAGATGGCATCTCATCTATTATATATATATTGTAGCGTTGGACGGGTTTGACAAATGTCTTTGCTTGAAGAAGTCAAGAATTGCTGACTCAATGTGCGATCATTTGTACTTTTAATGATCACGTCAATTTCTTAACACACATACACACAAGTGAAAGCAAAGCATACTTAGTCAACAGCCACACATATCACACTGAGGGTGGCCCTACAAAACAACATCAACAGTCACAAACATGCACCACACTGTGAATCCACACCAAACAAGAACGACAAACACACTTCTGGAGAACATCCGCACCGCAACACAACATAAACACAACAGAACCAATACCCACAATCCTTTGCAACACTAACTCTTCCGGGACGCTACACAGCCCCCACCTAGCTGGGTTCGTTGTCCCCAACAGCCCATGCGTTCATCACAAAGTCCCGCAAGTGCTGAGGCAACCGGCGTCGTCGACGCCCCTCTGATGGCGGCTGGCTGCTACCACTGTCTGCAGGTAGGTCGGAAGTGGGGGTTACCTCAGCATCCTCGTTGCTTCCTGGGGGTATCTCCCGCTCCGGCAGGGTGCTTGACTCCAAGTTCCCCCAGCTCTGGTCCAATGGCTGGTATGGGGCCAAGCGGTCTTGGTGCAGCACCACCAGCCGGTTCCGAGGTGCCAGCCGTATCCGATAGACCACGTCGGACAACTTCTGGAGGACCTTGCAGGGTCCCACCCAGTGGCTAGTGAGCTTTGGGGAGAGTCCTTTCTTTCTCACCGGGTTATAGACCCAGACATGCGCGCCTGGTTCAAAGTCCTGGCCTCGACTGCGGAGGTCATATGCCCGCTTCTGTTGGACCCCAGCCTCCGTCAGGCTGGTGCGGGCAAAATCGTGGGCCTCCCGCAGCCGCTCCACAAGGTTGTAGTAGTAGTCCAGGCCCGGTGCTCCTCTCACTTCTGGTTCTGGGGCTGGGCCAAAAACCAAATCAACCGGCGTGCGCAGTTCGTGACCAAACATCAATGATGCAGGGGTGCAGCGTGTGGACTCCTGCACCGCTGTCCTGTAGGCCCAAAGAATGAGTGGGAGGTGTAAATCCCAGTCTCTCTGCCGCTTGTCGGTGAGGATGGCAAGTTGTGTGGCCAAGGTTCTATTAAAACGCTCCACCAACCCGTCACTCTGAGGATGCAGCGGCGTGGTGCGAGTCTTTTTCACACCCAGGCGACGGCACACCTCTTGGAATACCTGGGACTCGAAGTTCCGTCCCTGGTCGCTGTGCAGCTCCTCTGGAGCTCCAAATCGGCAGAACATCTCAGAAACCAATCTCTCTGCCGTTGTCACAGCGCTCTGGTCGGGTACCGCATACGCTTCTGGCCATTTCGTGAAGTAATCCATGGCCACCAAGATGTAACGGTTTCCGCTATTAGTGACCGGAAATGGGCCTAGAATGTCCACACCCACTCGTTCCATGGGGGCCCCCACCTGGAACTGCTGTAGGGGAGCATGGGAGCGGCGTGTGGGGCCTTTCTTTGCTGTGCAGGCATCACAGCGGTGGACGTGCATCTCCTCGTCACGGCGACAGCCTGGCCAGTAAAAGCGCTGCCTCAGTCGGAGCAAGGTCTTGGTCACTCCAAAATGGCCAGTCCCTGGGAAGCCATGCATCACTTCGAGGACCTGAGGCCGCAGCACACGGGGCACCACGAGTTGGAGGGCAGCAAATTGTCCTGTCGGGGCTTCCCAGCGACGATACAGCAGGTCGCGAGACAACAGGAGGCTGTCCCACTGGGAGTACAGTGCTTTGGTCTCAGTGTCCAAGTGCACCACTGTGGCCCATTCCGGTCGCTGATGTGCCCCCACCCAGCTGCGAGCTCTCTCAAGCACTGGGTCTTGTCTTTGATGGTCGATCAATTGTTGGGGAGTGAAGCTGTCCAGGTCGACTGAGATGTCATGTTGCCTGACTGCAGCTACTGATGGGTCTGGCATGCACCGCTCTTCGGCCCGCTGGCAGAAACGACACGCCTCCTCACAGGGCCGTCTGGACAGTGCATCAGCGTTGCCGTGCAGGCGGCCTGGTCGATGAGAAATCGTGAAGTCATATTCCTGCAAGATCTCGACCCACCTGGCCAGCTGCCCCTCGGGTTCCTTGAAGTTCAGCAACCAGGTGAGGGAGGCGTGATCCGTCCGCAACACAAACCGTTGACCATAAAGGTAGGGATGGAAATGACGAAGGCCCAGGACAATTGCCAACAATTCCCGCCGGGTGACGCAGTAGTTCCGCTCTGGCTTGCTCAGCCCCCGACTGTAAAAGGCCACGACCTGCTCACCGTGATTCCCTTCCTGTGACAGCACAACCCCCACGCCGACATCACTGGCATCTGTATCAACCACGAAAGGTCGGCTGGGGTCTGGGTAGGCCAACACTGGGGCTCGAACCAAGGCCTTTCGCAGCTGTGCAAAGGCCTCATTGCAGCTGTCAGTCCATTCAAATAACTGTCCCTTGTGTGTGAGCTGGTGCAAGGGGCCAGCAATGGTTGCAAAGTCCTTGATAAATCTCCGGTAATAGGATGCCAGTCCCAAGAAACTCCGCAACTCTTTAACATCCCTTGGCGCCGGCCAGTTACGGACAGTGGCAACTTTGGCTGGATCAGTGGCAACACCTTGCCCACTGACGACATGCCCCAGGAAGGAAACTTCACGCCGAAGCAAATGGCACTTTTTGGGATTCAATCGCAGCCCAGCCTGACGAATGGCCTGGAACACATGCTGGAGGTTCTGTAGAGCCCCCTTAAATCCTGAAGCATGCACCAGGAGGTCATCCAGGTACACCACACAGCGATCACGGGGGATGGATGCCAGCACTCTCTCCATCAACCGCTCAAACGTGGCAGGTGCGTTGCAAAGCCCGAACGGCATCACCTTGAACTGCCTGAGTCCTTGACCTATTGTGAACGCTGTCTTTGGGCGAGCTTCGGCGGCCAACTCCACCTGCCAATAGCCACTGCGGAGATCCAGGGAGCTGAACCAGGAGGAGCCAGTGATGTAGTCCAGCGTATCATCTATGCGCGGCAACGGGTAGGAGTCCTTGCGTGTTACATCGTTGAGCCGTCTGTAGTCGACGCAGAACCGCCACGAGCCGTCCTTCTTCTTTACCAGAACTGCGGGTGCTGCCCATGGACTGCTGGAGGGCTCGATGACGCCCGCCTGGCGCATCTCCTCGATTTTCTCTTGGGCAGCCACTCGTTTGGCAAGGGGCAGACGGCGTGGGTGTAGCCGGATTGGTCGTGCGTCTCCTGTGTCGATGTCGTGGAGTACGAGACTGGTGTGCATGCAGTCTTCATCTTTCGCTGCAAAAATGTCTTGGAAGGCATTCAGTAAGCTTTTCAGTCGCTCCTGCTGGGTGGTATCCAGGCCTTGACTGCTTCGCTCAAACAGTTCTGCAATAGCCTGCTGGGTCTCTATAGTAGGCGGCCTATTAGTAGAAGGGTTAGGTTGAGACTTATTCTGGTCCACCATGAAGGCCGTAGCCGCGGAGGGCTCTGTGGGGGCTGTCACTCTGCAGGCGCCTGGCTCATCAGTACCCTGGAGGGAAACTGTTTTCTCACCAAGATGAAGCATGGCCCTAGGCACATCGACCACAGTTCTCCACATCTCCAACAGGTCAAGCCCAACAATGCAGGGGTCTTGAATGTTGGCCAGCCAGAATGGGTGTCGTCTCTCTTGACCCGCCACCTTAATGCACACTGTCCCTTTGCCCAGCATGGCAGCCTTGCTCCCTGTGACGGTTGTAATTCGGGCGTTGGTGTTAGTCCAGCCTGATGGCAAGCTGTGTTGCAAGTGGGGAAGGACACCCGGCCGGATGATGGAGATTGTGGACCCCGTGTCAACCAGGGCTCTGCAGACTGTTCCATCAAGCTCACATTCCAGGTATAGCCCCCGGGCCCTGCCCAGGCAGCCCAGGCGCTGTGCGTCACATTCGGGTACAGTGGAAACCATCCCGGGTGTCAGTTCCCCGACACTGACACCCCTCTCTAGTTTGACGACACCTCAGCGGCAACATCAATGGGGGCAGGGGCTGGACAGTGTCTTGCAATGTGGCCAGGGACATCGCAGCGGTAACAGTTCACTTCTGTCTGCCTTCTCCGGGAGGAGCGTGGCCGTGGCGTTGCAGTGACTTGGTCGGCTCCCTCTCGTTCTGTCCCGTCCCATCCAGCCTGGCGGACTAGCGGAACATCACGGCGGCCATCTGGACACAGAACGTGCTCCACACGTTCGGCTTCAGTCAATGCGGCAGAGAGAGAGTGTTTAGCAAACAGTCTGAGATGTTCCCGAAGTCGTTCAGGCTGTAGACCACGGACAAAGGCTTGCACGGGGAGCTCTTCCTGTAATACTTCTGGAAACGCTGGGTGGCCCCTTCGCACCAGACGGCGAAGGTCCGCAGCATAAGCTCCGAGACTTTCTCCCAAAAGGCGTCGCCGCTTGTACAGCTGCTCTCGTGCTTCGTCTGCATGGATTGGTCGCCCGTAACGTCGTTGAAGAGCCTCACACATGGCCCCCCAATCAGCCAATTCCTCCTTTTGTAAATCGACCAAACACTGTAGGGCTGGGCCTTCCAGGGACAGCGCCACATGCCCTGCGGTTGCCACATCAGACCAGCCATTCAAACGTGCTGCTAGCTGGACCTGGAGAAGGAAGGATTCAATAGAGCCTTCTCCACTATAGTGAGGAAGCTTTGGTGTGGCGATGCTTGGCCTGTAGTCATCTCGCAGGGAATTTGTGTCCACCATCACCGCAGGAGAGGCACTTCTTCGCCAGGCACTCCTTCCCACACGAGGCGCACTTCTTCTATCTGGCTGAACTTCCAATCTTATCCCATCATTTTGAGCTTCCATTCTTCCTCCAAGTGGATGGGCCTCCCGTCCACTAGGGCGGCGCAGGTTCCTCTCATTTACTTGTTGATGAGGTAGTTGAGCCTCCAATCCACCAGGGCGGCACTTGTTCCTTTCCTCTTCCTGGTGACGAGGTAGGTGGTTTTCATCCGGAAGTGCATTCTCCCAGCACTTGATAAGATCCTCAAGCTTCTTTGAGAAAGCCATCCCACTTCTAACACCAATGTAACGTTGGACGGGTTTGACAAATGTCTTTGCTTGAAGAAGTCAAGAATTGCTGACTCAATGTGCGATCATTTGTACTTTTAATGATCACGTCAATTTCTTAACACACATACACACAAGTGAAAGCAAAGCATACTTAGTCAACAGCCACACATATCACACTGAGGGTGGCCCTACAAAACAACATCAACAGTCACAAACATGCACCACACTGTGAATCCACACCAAACAAGAACGACAAACACACTTCTGGAGAACATCCGCACCGCAACACAACATAAACACAACAGAACCAATACCCACAATCCTTTGCAACACTAACTCTTCCGGGACGCTACAATATATATATATATATATATATATATATATATATATATATATATATATATATATATATATGTTAGTCGGTATCACTTACAGTCATACTCATATTTCACCTTATCAATGTAATCACGAGAGCCGAGTCGGGAGCTGGTGTAGACGTTAGACAGCTTTATTTACACACTCCAGAATGGAAGTCCAACCCAACATATATACTGTATACCAGCGTTTCTCAAAGTGTGGGACGCGCCCCACTGGTGGGGAATAGAGACATGACAGGTGCCCCACCCACCTGTCATGTCGCCGCGAGGAACGGGAGGAAATTTCACTTTATTTTTTTATTTTTTTTATTATATTCTTAGATATTTTTTTGACTATGCTTTCATTTTCTTTACACACTGTAAATCACTTTGTGATTCTGTCTGTGAAATCCGCTATATGTAGGCTTTACATTTCTAGGTAGGAGCGAAAGTTTGACAGACATAGCAACAGTAACTAGTGGGGGCGGGGCTAAGCAGAACAAACTATATGGACATTGCAAGTGATCTTGAGAAACAACTCGTAGACAAATTAAAAGAAAGTGGTTTTGCTTGACAAGTGGACGAAGCCACTGACAGCAATAAAGCATACTTGCCAACCTTGAGACCTCCGATTTCGGGAGGTGGGGGCGTGGTGTGGTTGGGGCGTGGTTAAGAGGGGAGGAGTATATTTACAGCTAGAATTCACCAAGTCAAGTATTTATATATATATTTTTATATACCGTATTTTCCGCACTATAAGCCGCACCTAAAAACCACAAATTTTCACAAAAGCTGACAGTGCGGCTTATAACCCGGTGCGCCTTATATATGGATTAATATAAATATTTGTTTTCATAAAGTTTCGGTCTCGCAACTACGGTAAACAGCCGCCATCTTTTTTCCCCGTAGAAGAGGAAGCGCTTCTTCTTCTATGGTAAGCAACTGCCAAGGTAAGCACCCGCCCCCGTAGAAGAGGAAGCGCTTCTTCTTCTACGGTAAGCAACCACCCGCCCCCGTAGAAGAAGAAGGGCGCGGGTATTACGTTTCATTTCCTTTGTGTGTTTACATCTGTAAAGACCACAAAATGGCTCCTACTAAGCGACACGCGTATAACGCAGAATTTAAACTTAAGGCAATAAGTCATGCCGAAGAACACGGAAATAGAGCAGCAGCAAGAGAATATAACATAAATGAATCAATGGTGCGTAGGTGGAGGAAGCACACAAATACAACACTCGCCGTCATTCCGGGTGGATTAACCAAAGAACTCCAACCGCTCGATATTGGTGTCAACAGGGCATTTAAAGCACGACTGCGAACGGCGTGGGAACAATGGATGACCGAAGGCGAACACACCTTCACTAAGACAGGGAGACAGCGCCGGACGACATACGCCAACATCTGCCAGTGGATCGTAAATGCCTGGGCGGATATTTCGGTCACAACTGTGGTCCGAGCTTTCCGGAAGGCAGGATTCACAGAACTGCTGGACAACAACAGCGACACTGACTCCGATGACTTCGACGAGACGGAGCCGGCCATTTTGGATCCCGTATTCGCCCAACTTTTTAATTCGGACACCGAAGGAGAAGAATTCGAGGGATTTATGAATGAAGAATAACTTCAGAAAGTGAGCGTTATGTTTATTTTGTGTGTTGTGACATTAACGTTCGAGCAACATTAAGTTATTTTTACTATGTTTGTGATTGCACATTTGCACATTACCGTACATTTTGGGAGTGAACAGAGTTGTTAGAACGTTGGTTTTTAATATATTATTAAAGTTTGACTGACCTATCTGAC
Organism: Nerophis lumbriciformis; assembly: GCF_033978685.3. Classification (NCBI taxonomy): domain Eukaryota; kingdom Metazoa; phylum Chordata; class Actinopteri; order Syngnathiformes; family Syngnathidae; genus Nerophis; species Nerophis lumbriciformis. Next base: position 40,097,410 of record NC_084555.2, read on the forward strand.
TGTTTTTTTGACATTCCCTTTAGCGCAGTTAGATGCGGCTAATAACACGGGGCGGCTTATAGGTGGACAAAGTTATGAAATATGCCGTTCATTGAAGGCGCGGCTTATAACCCAGGGCGGCTTATGGTGCTGAAAATACGGTATATATATATATATATATATATATATATATATATATATATATATATATATATATATATATATATATATATATATATATATATATATATATATAAAAGAAATACTAAGTCAAGTATTTCATATATATATATATATATATATATATATATATATATATATATATATATATATATATATATATATACATATATATACATATATACATATGTATATACACATAAATATATATATATACATATATACACATATATACATATGCATATACACATATATACATATGTATATACACATATATATATACATATACATATATATATATATATATATATATATATATATATATATATATATATATATATATATATATATATACATATACATATACATATATATATATATATACACACACACACACACACACATATACATATATATATATATATATATATATTTTGGCAGTGTGTCGCGCCTCGCCAAGGAGCAGCGAGAATACCAAGAAGCGCATATGCCAAATTTTCAAAGAGAACGGCCTACGGATCACAATTGAAGCCAACAAGCAAACCGTCAACTTCCTTGACGTCACTTTCAACCTGAGAAATAACAGCTACCAACCATTCACGAAACCCAACACAACACTCCAATACGTGCACCATGACAGCAACCACCCACCCACCACCACGAAAAAAATACCTACCGGAATCAATAAAAGGCTATCGATGCTGTCATCTAGCAAAGCTGAATTTGACCAAGCAACCCCCCCGTACCAAAAAGCCCTTGATGAAAGCGGATACAATTTCACCCTCACCTATGAACCCACGCCAGGAAACCAGCCAAAAAAGAACAGAAAATGAAACGACATCATCTGGTACAACCCCCCATACAGCAAAAACGTCTCAACGAACATTGGACACAAATTCCTCAATCTGATTGACAAACACTTTCCCAAAGACAACACCCTAAGAAAAGTATTCAACAAGAACAACATTAAATTGAGCTACAGCTGCATGAACAATATACGACAAATCATCTCAATTGCAAATGAGCCGTCGACCCCCAGACAGAGCGACTCCAAAACCAACAAAGCATGTAACTGTCGAAAGAAACCTGATTGCCCCCTCAACGGAGGGTGCTTACAAACATCAGTTGTCTACCAATCTAAGGTAATACGCAAGGACATTAACACATCCAACACATATGTAGGATTAACCGAGGGTGAATTCAAAACCAGATGGAACAATCACAAGGCTTCTTTCAGGAACAAAAACCTGCGAAATACCACAGAACTCAGCAAACACATTTGGGACCTCAAAGACAATAATGTTGAATATTCAATAACATGGCAAATTCTTGCATCCAGCACACCTTACAATAGTGGTAATAAAAGATGCAACCTATGCTTGAAAGAGAAACTGTTTATTATTTACCGTCCAGACCTGTCATCCCTCAACAAGCGCAGCGAAATTGTAATAACATGCCGCCATAGACGGAAACACCTCCTAGGTAACACATGAGCCAATCACCACGCCCCTAGGCCAGCCTGTACCCACCCACTCTGTGCCCTATATAAACCATGGTATGCGAATGCTCCCATTAAAATCTCCTGATGATTGAGGGTACCCCCCCTCATGAAACAGGCCTGTAGAGATGAAATAGTCTTGTGATTTTTTTTCCCACACATACATATATTGCGCTCTACTACGGTATCGAGCACTATTTTTTGGATAACCTTATTAAGACATATACTCCGCTCCAAATTGACATTTGTTGAGCACTGTACGACGATCAGAAATGGAAAAATTCAACATCGACTACTCCACGAAGAACATTCCCATACCCGCGCAGAATGACTACAAGCTAAGGCTCATAGAAAAGACGGAACACTTCCTAAGAAGGATGCGGTGGAAAGCACATTTTTTCCTCCACCCTGAAACAAAAGGAATGCAAAAGGAAACTTACGGATTCAAATCTACCAAGAACCCGCCCACAGTTGAGGAACTAAAGGATTTTGAGAACGACATGCTCAAAATGATACAATCAGTCAAATTCAAGCCAATCCGCAACCCACTCCTCACCAAGCTGAAAAATGACAAGGAGCGCATCAAGAAAGTAAACAACCTCATCATAGCTGCCGATAAAACCACAAACTTCTACAGAATGGACATACCAGAACACCACACCTTACTGGACAGAAGCATCACCAAATCATACAAAAAAGCGCAACCCAACACCTTACAGAACATCCACCTGGAAAATAAAAGGATCGCGGCTGAACTGGACATTGAGGACAGGGTGGACGCCACAGCCAACAAGGAAGCCTTCATCACATTGAAGGACCACAAACCCAACTTCGCAAATAACCCAACATGCCGACTAATAAACCCAACTAAATCTGAAATAGGAAAAATCAGCAAAATAATCCTGGACAGAGTCAACACAAAAATCAAGGACAAAACACCACTCAACCAATGGAGAAATACAGCAGCAGTAATCAAATGGTTCAACAACATCCAAGACTAACAACAGCACAACTTTATCTCCTTTGATATCGAGGAATTTTACCCTTCCATCACGCAAGACCTACTGACTCAAGCACTAGACTTCGCCTCAGACTACGATTCAATCACAGGCAACGAAAGAAACATCATCATCCACGCAAAAAACTCCATTCTCATCCACAACAGTACACCATGGCAAAAAAAGAACAATGCAACATTTGACGTCACTATGGGAAGTTTTGACGGAGCAGAAACGTGTGAACTCGTTGGGAGTTTCCTCCTCTCCCAGCTCGCTAGCCTCAATCTGAACCTTGGTATTTACCGTGATGACGGACTGGCAGTGTGTCGCGCCTCGCCAAGGAGCAGCGAGAATACCAAGAAGCGCATATGCCAAATTTTCAAAGAGAACGGCCTACGGATCACGATTGAAGCCAACAAGCAAACCGTCAACTTCCTTGACGTCACTTTCAACCTGAGAAATAACAGCTACCAACCATTCACGAAACCCAACACAACACTCCAATACGTGCACCATGACAGCAACCACCCACCCACCACCACGAAAAGAATACCTACCGGAATCAATAAAAGGCTATCGATGCTGTCATCTAGCAAAGCTGAATTTGACCAAGCAACCCCCCCGTACCAAAAAGCCCTTGATGAAAGCGGAAACAATTTCACCCTCACCTATGAACCCACGCCAGGAAACCAGCCAAAAAAAGAACAGAAAACGAAACGACATCATCTGGTACAACCCCCCATACAGCAAAAACGTCTCAACGAACATTGGACACAAATTCCTCAATCTGATTGACAAACACTTTCCCAAAGACAACACCCTAAGAAAAGCATTCAACAAGAACAACATTAAATTGAGCTACAGCTGCATGAACAATATCATCTCAAACCACAACAAAACAATTGCAAATGAGCCGTCGACCCCCAAACAGAGCGACTCCAAAACCAACAAAGCATGTAACTGTCGAAAGAAACCTGATTGCCCCCTCAACGGAGGGTGCTTACAAACATCAGTTGTCTACCAATCTAAGGTAATACGCAAGGACATTAACACATCCGACACATATGTAGGATTAACCGAGGGTGAATTCAAAACCAGATGGAACAATCACAAGGCTTCTTTCAGGAACAAAAACCTGCGAAATACCACAGAACTCAGCAAACACATTTGGGACCTCAAAGACAATAATGTTGAATATTCAATAACATGGCAAATTCTTGCATCCAGCACACCTTACAATAGTGGTAATAAAAGATGCAACCTATGCTTGAAAGAGAAACTGTTTATTATTTACCGTCCAGACCTGTCATCCCTCAACAAGCGCAGCGAAATTGTAACAACATGCCGCCATAGACGGAAACACCTCCTAGGTAACACATGAGCCAATCACCACGCCCCTAGGCCAGCCTGTACCCACCCACTCTGTGCCCTATATAAACCATGGTATGCGAATGCTCCCATTAAAATCTCCTGATGATTGAGGGTACCCCCCCTCATGAAACAGGCCTGTAGAGATGAAATAGTCTTGTGATTTTTTTTCCCACACACATATATATATATATATATATATATATATATATATATATATATATATATATATATATATACAAGAAATACTTGACTTTCAGTGAATTCTAGCTATAAATATATATTTATTTTATTATATATATATATATAAAATAAATACTTTCAGTGTTCATTTATTTACACATATACACACACATCATCTACTCATTGTTGAGTTAAGGGTTGAATTGTCCATCCTTGTTCTATTCTCTGTCACTATTTTTCGAGCCATGCTGAACACCCTCTCTGATGATGCATTGCTGTGTGGCACGCACAAAAGTGCTTTCATCAAATGCACTAGATGGCAGTATTGTCCTGTTTAAGAGTGTCACAACATTGCTGTTTACGGCAGACGAACTGCTTTACGGTCGACGAAAACGTGACTGCTGTTGTTGTGTGTTGTTGCTGCGCTGGGAGGACGTTAATGAAACTGCCTAACAATAAACCCACATAAGAAACCAAGAACTCGCCCTCCATCATTCTACAGTTATAACGTGATTGAGCAGGTTCGCTGTTTATATTGTGGGAAACCGGACTCAGGTCCGCATGGACCTGAGTCCGCCTGAATTTCGGGAAATTTTCGGGAGAAAATGTGTCCCGGGAGGTTTTTGGGAGAGGCGCTGAATTTCGGGAGTCTCCCGGAAAATCTGGGAGGGTTGGCAATTATGCAATAAAGACTGCCTGTTCATCGCATACGTTCGCTTTGTGAATGGCGAGTCACTGTGCGAGGATTTAATGTTTTGCAAATACATCAAAAAATAGAGCCACTGCTGATGAGCTGTTCGAGATAATGGACAGTTTCCTCAAAGAACACGACCTTAAATGGGAAAACTGTGTGGGCTTTTGCTTTGATGGCGCACAGACCATGGCAGGGTGAAGAAACGGGCTGCAGGCTCTAATAAAGAGGCTTGCGCCAAATGCACATTGGACACACTGTGTCATTCACCGGGAAGCACTCGCGTCAAGGCAGCTCAGCCACAGCTGCACAGTTATTTTATTTATTATTGAACTTGATGTTATTTTATGTTATTGAGTTTGAATGTATACTACTATATGTTACTTGATGTTCAATAAATTTGAAAATGTTAAGCTTGGCATTAATAATAATAATAATACCTGGGATTTATATAGCGCTTTTCTAAGTACCCAAAGTCGCTTTAGATGTAGAACCCATCATTCATTCACACCTGGTGGTGGTAAGCTACTTTCACAGCCACAGCTGCCCTGGGGTAGACTGACGGAAGCGTGGCTGCAATTTGCGCCAATGACCCCTCCAACCACCACCTGTCATTCATCATTCAATTCACCGGTGTGAGTGGCACCAGGGGCAAAAGGTGAAGTGTCCCGCCCAAGGACACAACGGCAGCGATTTTTGGATGGTAAGAGGCGGGGAGCGAACCTGCAACCCTCAGGTTTCTGGCACGGTTGCTCTACCCACTACGCCATGCCGCCCCCATTTGCGTTCTGTTGGGGTGATGGGGGCAGGTGGGGCTTGAAAACTTCCCCTTGTCCAAAGTGGGGGGTGAAAAAAAAGTTTGAGAACCACTGCTGTATACCCACCTGGCACCCCTGGTGGTCACTGGGTGTAACACAGTGCAGACAAAACATAAAGCTCAATACACAACATCATCCATGACATGGATGATGCGGTATAGCTCGGTTGGTAGAGCGGCCGTGCCAGCAACTTGAGGGTTCCAGGTTCGATCCCCGCTTCCGCCATCCTAGTCACTGCCGTTGTGTCCTTGGGCAAGACACTTTACCCACCTGCTCCCAGTGCCACTCACACTGGTTTAAATGTAACTTAGATATTGGGTTTCACTATGTAAAAGCGCTTTGAGTCAGCGCTATATAAATATAATTCACTTCACTTCACTTCACTATTTCTATCGGTAAGGCAACACGTTTGTTTGGTGTGCTAAAATATCTGTAGGAATAAAGCTGAGTGCAATTTGTTTGTTTTCATTTGCTGCTTATGTTCTGTGTCACAGAAGGGTGGACACTGGTGGATGACGCACACGACGGCAACTTCAGGATAGAATAGGATAAGATAGGATATACAAGAGGTCTGTAACATGTACTATCAAAAGAGACATTTTGCCGTCTCTTCCACTATAAAAAAAATAGTATAGAGCTGCAAAACGTAACACAGCTTATAAACGTTTAAAAGTTTTCTTTTTTTTTATTTTACAGGAAAACCAATCCATCCATTTGTATTTGTTGTTCTTTCCTCTTTTCTTTTTTGCAAGTATTCATGGTTACCCTAGGGGTTACACACTGGAGAAGCTGAACTGAACACACAGGCTTCCAGTCTCTACTTGTCTTCTTTGCGACTCAGGACTCAGTCTGTGCGCGTTTACGGCCTCACAGACAGTCGGAAAATATCGAACTCTTTTTAAATATGCTAACTTCTCTCACTCGGGGGTTAAAACATTTTTTGAGGGAGCCACAACAAGGAAGCAGAAGAGCCACATGTGACTCCATAGCCGCGGGTTGCAGACCCCTGAGATAGATTTTATTTATCCCACAAAGGGGAAATTATGTGATTGCAGTGCAGATACAAAAAGTCCACAAAAAGTAAGGTAAATAAACACATGAAAACAAAAGGGAAACATCAAAGAACACAAAATTCATAAAATACAATAAAAGAGCACAGAGCAGATGCAGCCAGCTGCCACTTCAGTGGAACCATTTCTACATACAGCTACAAAAAAATGTGCAATATATAATACATATCGCTCACATACGATCGCACCATGCATAGACAGGAAAATACAACGGCAGAATTCTGACTTAATGTATTTAAAATGCACTTGGCCTGTAAAATTACAGTAAATAATTGTGGTCTACGTAACATGTAATGGTGTTTTTTGGTCGGCATTTTGCATAGATTATGTTTTACAGATCGTGATTTGATGTGATGTGTCTGTTTATTTCAAACATGCATACAATGTCAGCATGTTACATCACATATTACACATTTTCATTTCTCATTACAACATGTCCAAAAAGGAGTAGGAAGAAGCACAGCTTAAGTAGGAAGAAGCACATGTCAAGCCGCTTTCTGACCATCTCTTCAGGATGCACCGTTTGGGTGGGCAGATCCTATTCATATGGCTCCACTTCGACAGCACCTCTACCCATCATCTGTTGTTGTCGTTGTTAGCGCTTCCATAGCGAGTCTACTGATGTAAGTTAGAACTGTATGCTTCTTTGTATTAAAAATGGCAACAGCGGTGAATAGACAAAAGGAAGAAGCTTATTAAAGGCCTACTGAAACCCACTACTACCGACCATGCAGTCTGATAGTTTATATATCAATGATGAAATCTTAACATTGCAACACATGCCAATACGGCCGGGTTAGTTTACTAAAGTGCAATTTTAAATTTTGCGCGAAATATCCTGCTGAAAACGTCTCGGTATGATGACGTCAGCGTGTGATGTCACGGATTGTGGAGGACATTTTGGGACAGCATGGTGGCCAGCTATTAAGTCGTCTATTCTCAAAATTCCACAGTATTTTGCAATTTGTTCAATGAACAATGGAGACAGCAAAGAAGAAAGCTGTAGGTGGGAAACGGTGTATTGCGGGCGGCTGCAGCAACACAAACACAGCCGGTGTTTCATTGTTTACATTCCCGGAAGATGAAAGCCAAGCTTTACCATTGGCCTGTGGAGAACTGGGACAACAGAGACTCTTACCAGGAGGACTTTGAGTTGGATACGCAGACGCGGTACCGTGAGTACGCATGCAGCTGCTACTTCCAAACATTTGATTGCTTAGCCGTACGTGCGTGCCGCTATGTGCATGTCACATACGTAACTTTGGGGACTTTGGGGAAATACATGTGCTGTATGACCTTTGGGGAGGTGAACGGTACTTTGGGCTGTGGGATTGAGTGTGTTGTGCAGGTGTTTGAGTTGTATTGGCGGGTTATATGGACGGGAGGGGGGAGGTGTTTGTTATGCGGGATTAATTTGTGGCATATTAAATATAAGCCTGGTTGTGTTGTGGCTAATAGAGTATATATATGTCTTGTGTTTATTTACTGTTTTAGTCATTCCCAGCTGAGTATCATGTCCCACCCGCCTCTCACAGCATCTTCCCTATCTGAATCGCTCCCACTGCCCTCTAGTCCTTCACTCTCACTTTCCTCATCCACAAATCTTTCATCCTTGCTCAAATTAATGGGGAAATCGTCGCTTTCTCGGTCCAAATCGCTCTCGCTGCTGGTGGCCATGATTGTAAACAATGTGCAGATGTGAGGAGCTCCACAACCTGTGACGTCACGCTACTCGTCTGCTACTTCCGGTACAGGCAAGGCTTTTTTATCAGCGACCAAAAGTTGCAAACTTTATCGTCGATGTTCTCTACTAAATCCTTTCAGCAAAAATATGGCAATATCGCGAAATGATCAAGTATGACACAAAGAATGGACCTGCTATCCCCGTTTAAATAAGAAAATCGCATTTCAGTAGGCCTTTAACTACAGTGTTCGAGACTTATACAGATCCCAAATATACATCAGCAGGTACCAATAGATAAGACAAGCTGGTTTTGCATAATAGGTCGAAACAAAACGCCAGATAATATGTCTCCTAATAGGTGCCATTTTGGGGTCCTTATACACACGCCATAATGATACCCGTATGTTGAAGCACAGCTGGCTATGATAGCTGTAATGCTCCAACAGTCCATCAAGCGGTGCGGATTCGTAGCTTACCAAAGGAGAACTAAAACATTCTGACAGACTTTTTGAGCGCCATGTGTAATGCTTTATATTCTCAATGAAACATCATTGTTTTGGTCTTACTGGCGCTTTTTAGAGTCATTTATTCAAAAGGCTTCATTCAAACTGCAGTGCACACATATCTCTCAGTGTTGTATAGGAAGGCGATCTCCTCAGCGATTGGTCAAAAGGCACTCACGTGACAACAGGGCACCATGAACACTGCTAACTTAGAGCTGATGCTATGTGCTTGTGGCGCTTCCTCGTTAGATTTTCCGCAGACATTAATGCTCTGTTATGCAACATTGGGCTGCTCCACCTGCGAGAATTGTGGAAAGCTTTGACATCGCTGTCCCCACAACCCGGAAAGAAAAAGAAGACAAGTATGAGATTTGCAATCAACACTGCAGGGTCACCGATTACAGCGCCTTATGCCAGATAAACACACAACACGTCTGAGTTTTGTTCAGTTGAGAACACACAGAAACTAATACAAATATTAAAATAATAATTTAATCAATTTAAGAGATGGTTTGACAAAAACAGACTATCTTTGAATTTCAGTAAAACTGAAATAATGCAATTAGAAGAGACAATTACAAATAGACGGACATTGAACGAGTAAAGGAAACCACATTTTGTAATAATAGATGAGAAAATGAACTGAAAATCTCATAAAAAAAATACAATTTAAAGTGGCAAGAAATATGTCAATAATAAATGAAGCAAAATATGTTCTGGACTAAGAATCACACCATATTATCTACTGCACGCCAGTGTTACAATATCTGAGTTATTATTCAGAAATATGGGGAAATAACTACAAAAGTACAGTTGTTTGTTTTTGGTCGTTCTTTGTATTTCTTTTACGTGTATGACCCAGCCGAGTGCTTGTTAGAGTGCCTGCTGTACACAAAACATTGCAGGAATGCAGCAGTAGAGTGTGTGGCCGCATAATTCTACTTTCACGAAATAAAAGTAAATCAATCAAACAATCAAAGTTTACTTACATAGCCCTTAATCACAAATGTCTCAAAGGGCTGCACAAGCCACAACAACATCAGATCCCAAATCAGGGCAAGAATGTGCGATGCATGTTTTATTGTAAGTTTTTGAGCTGGAGTGTATGTTTAGAACTATATGTATATGTATATATATATATATACATATATATATATATATATATATATATATATATATATATATATATATATATATATAGTCGTGTTATTTTGGTTTATTTTGTCGGAAAAGCTAACGTCAAAACGACAGCAATTGCATGCATCCGTCCTTGGTAGAAGTCATGGCGCCTGTTATTTAGTTGGCCATACTTTGTTTGTACATGACTCTGGAATCTCTTATGGGTGGCTGCCATCGACTGGTCACACTTATCATTACACCATGTACCATATACAATTGGTTCGAGGTCAGCACAACCAGAAATATTTCATACATAAGGCGCTCTGTCGATTTAAAAAAAATAAATAAATAAAGGATTTTAAGTGCCCCTTAGAGTCCGAAAAATACGGTACACAACTTTGTCTGTGACTTACGAGGCATTTTTCTCAGATATGTTGACCAGTTTTCAAGTTATTCAACCAACTGAAGAAAATAAAGTGTTATGGATAGAATTTTCATGCAACCCTTCTTCCCCAGAAACTCTATTTCATCATCCAGCAGGTTACAATTAACACCAGTACTAGAGAACCCCTTGACATATTTTGGAGACATATTCAAACCTATCTATTGTTCTCTACAATAAAGATATGAAATGTGTGCCAACAGTGTTTACTTAGTGAGACAGCAATTTCTTGATGAAAAGTAGTGGAAAGTCTGCATGTGTAAGAGGATAATAAAGCTTCTGTGGTCTCATTTGCAACCCTGTTGAGCTTGTTTACAACAAGGCTCTTTATTAGGAAGCAAATAATGTGACTGTTGATGAATGGAACATTTCAAAAATGTTTTCAGTTGTTCTGTCTCCCTGTAATTGTTAATACACATAATGAATGAAATCATCTGAAAAGAAAAAATGGCCAACAAACAAGCCAACTGACATGTTCAACTAGTCCCGCTCTGGAACCATTGAAGTGCATGAATAAAAATAGATGTCTGATTAACATACAGTATCCAAATATATTATTTCAATTTAGATTCAAACATCATTAGTTGTCAACTGTACATGCTGGTTGAGAAACGAGCAAACAGCTAAACAGGCTAGTCAAAGACTGGGAGGAACAACCTTGAAGGCATGTACTATAAATAGCCGGAAACAGACATGCAGGGCAAACAAAAAAAATTGTTATAATAATCTTTAATGCTATGTTGTTTAGAACATTCGGGAGGCAGCTGGTAAGACTCCAACATTTCATTCACCTTAGGCCCTTATCCACCCTGGGACTTTAACTGTAATGTTCTAATTTGCTACGAGTTCTTTCTTGAATTATATAAAGTTGATTACCTTCTTTATCAAAGTGCTGCTACCGACTCATGGGATTTTTTGTTTGGGAACTTCATTCCATGGGATTCAACGCTGCCAGGACTGACAAACTAGTTTCTACATGCAACATTTGGCTGTATGATAACCGCGTTGGTATACGAAAACATGTATGTTGAAAACAGAATTATAAGAAAAAAGGGGAGTACGAAAAACAACAACTACTTTTTTCCTACACTTTGGACCCTGCGGCTTTTGAAGCTAAATATACTGCTGCTTATAGCCTGAAGGAAGAGTAAGACGTTGGAGCAGACGGAAGCCAGAAGAGGATGAAAAGCGATTTTGACGCTGTAAATTATGGAACTTGGAGCCAAGCTTTTTCGTCATAAATGGATTGTTTACCCAAAATCAACAGGAAACATCCCCGGCCCGCTGCACCAGACGAACAACTGTCCATCGAGTGAGTCACTTTAATATCCATCATGATACACGCAGCACACCATGCATGTTATTACAACTACGGTACATACACTGTCTGGCTAGCTCAGCTGTGTACAAACAAAACATGAAATGTGAGCTAATACTTTACAGCAGTGACGTGCGGTGAGGTTCATGGCTGGTGAGGCACTGACTTCATCACAGTCAGATTTACAAACATATGAACCCTAAAGAGTATCTTATTCACCATTTGATTGGCAGCAGTTAACGGGTTATGTTTAAAAGCTCATACCAGCATTCTTCCCTGCTTGGCACTCAGCATCAAGGGTTGGAATTGGGGGTTAAATCACCAAAAATGATTCCCGGGCGCGGCACCGCTGCTGCTCACTGCTCCCCTCACCTCCCAGGGGGTGAACAAGGGGATGGGTCAAATGCAGAGGACAAATTTCACCACACCTAGTGTGTGTGACAATCATTGGTACTTTAACTTAACTTTAACTTTACACATACAAACTGTAGCACACAAAAAAGCACATTTAATAAAAAAAACGTTATTATGGTCTTACCTTTACTTATAAATGAAGTCCATGCGCCGCTGTTGTGCTGGATTAATGAACCCCCTAACGGGAGTGTTATGTCAACTAAAGCCCTCACTTCAACTTTCCATGTGCAAGATTGAATCTATTTAAAAAAGTGTAACCGAGGGTTTATAAATGTCGCCTATACTGTATGAAACTACAAAATAACAAACACGGAGGCTCCAGTGTACACGAGGACCACTTTATTTACCTTCTTTCAAAAACCTACGCTCCACTCCAACGCGTCATCACTTCCGCTCTTAGCGCCTTCAAAATAAGAGCTCAAGGCATATACTGTATAACAGCGCATAACAGGAACTTAACATCACAAAGAGGAAAGCCCATAAAAATAGGTAACAAAAGTTATTTAATAAGAAGCCAAAAAGTGCAAAAACAATAATGTTCGTGTTGGAGGAGTTGTGAATTAGGTACACCTGCAGTCTGCAGGTGTACCTAATGTTGTGGCCCTGCAGTCATTCACAACTCCTCCAACACGAACATTATTGTTTTTGCACTTTTTGGCTTCTTATTAAATAACTTTTTTAAATAGATTCAATCTTGCACGTGGAAAGTTTAAGTGTGGGCTTTAGTTGATATAACACTCCTGTCAGGGGGTGCAAAATTCTACGGCGGGAGTGCAGGAGGCGGATTACTGCGAGCCTCAGCCAGTGCGTCTTTTGCAGCCGTTTTATGATCGCTCAGCACAAGAAATACGTTACACACATACAGTTGTTGACAAAATACACTGTACATTATATACCTCAGCTAACTAAACTATGGAAATGTATAATATAATTCATATAGCAATACGGTCTCACTGCACAGCAGGCCAGCAGTTAGCCGAGTCCGCAATCCATGGTGAGGCACAAATGAGTGACGTGCCTCAACTGGCTGCTGTTCACCGCACCGTCTCTTCTCAGTATTTGAATGGCAAATGTGAAAATTCAGCGATTTTGAATAAAAATAATCTAAAACTGGTGAAGTTAAATGGAAAATAACTTTATAGTATAATCACTGGATACATTTAACAATTTAATATATTTTTTTTCTTTTTACATTTTTTTTTTTCCATGATGGCAGGTGAGGCGGGGCCTCACCTGCCTCTAGTGACTGCACGTCACTGCTTTACAGATACCGTAATATGATATTATATATATATATATATATATATATATATATATATATATATATATATATATATATATATATATATATATATATATATATATATATATATATATATATGTTTATATATATATATGTATATATTCATGTTTTTCAGTCAGTACAAATTGGTGTTGTAACGCAGTGTTGTGCATTACAAACTAAAATGTGTTTCGTGTTGTTGTAAAAGCTAGATAATTTCTTGTCGTTATTTCTAGCTTTTACGACTAATACCGTAGCACACTGATGTGTTACTACCATAGAAAAAGAGTTCCTCAGTGTTTGCTCTTACAGTAACAATGTTGCTACAGCTTGGTTATTATACGGGTTACAAAACGTATATAAAGTACTGTTGACGGTTTTCTAATGCATTTTTAAAGTAATTTAAAGATAGAATTGATTGCTCCCATCAACTGCATTGCTAGCCACCTAGAACAAGCCGATTTATATATGTTAGAAAGCAAAAAAAAAAATAAAAATCATTTGGTCTTCTTGTCTCTCATAATGATTGTGAATGATAGATAAATTCCAAAAAAAGTGCTGTTTCCCTTTAAAGTTGAAGTGAGGGAGACGACCTGGACATTGAGAGGCCTTTGAATCTCTAATAATGAGCCTGTCAGACTCACCGCAGTTCTGTTGCTGGGTGCTTGTAAAGACGTGATCTAATTCTGTAAACCTCTCAAGCCTGTCCGTTTACAGCATTACTCTTCCCTGTGGATCACGTTCTAATGTCAGCTGAGATTGCGTCGTCAGTTGTCAGTTGTCAGCTCGGGAGTATTCGGGAGTGAGGTGGCGGTCACAAGAGCTTTCCTGGCCTGCTAAAAAGCGTATGCTGGAAAAATTAGCAGTACGGTGGAGCCAAAGTCAAGTCAAAACCGTCTGATACGCGACGTTTGTGGTAAAGATACCTTCTTTTCTGCGTCTCCAGAGCAAGATCAACACACACGTCGGTAAAGCTACCAAAGCACTAAGTGCTTTAGCAGAGAGGACTTGGTTGGCTGATGTCCACAGAAAGGTTTATGCAGCGCTATGCTTGCAAATTTTCCATTTGCATGTTCAGATCACAATAAATATCCCTCTCTCTCTCTCATGAGATACTGAGCAAGAGGTAAAATGTTATGTTGCCCAGCAAGATTTAATTAGCATTTAGAGCCTGGCAAGAAGTTATTGTTTTATATACCTGTGCCGCTCACACTACTAAGAGGGAGGAAACTGGGGTCTTTAACCTGCAGCATTTGTACTTACTGATTGTATAGGATGTTTGAAATGCTGATACTTCCCTTTTCTAGTACATATGCTCTGCATGAGCAGATTTACATTAGATCCAGTCTGCAGCCACGTTTACATCCTGGAAAAATCTATATTCTTGGAAAAGGCATTTTGAAGAAAAAGTGAATTCCACTTGAAGTTCACGTGTGTCTTTATTGCACATGCTGTGTCCATGTTCTGACTTTCAATCAACAGACACATTTCATCCCCAGTGGAGAACTGTGCTGTAAACACAGCCATACGGTAAAGGACTTCATTATTCCAACTGAGTTTGAAAACAACTCACTGCGGTTCTGACATTCTTTGAGTGGGAGATCATTTTCGAAGCAGCCCGCCGCACTAAATGCACAGCTGATTATAAAAATCATTGATTTTGCAGGTTTGTCGGCTTTGCACTCATCAAAAAATCCTATGCATTGCAGGGGGCCCAAAAGAGCAGCAAAAAGGCTCCACACAGGAGGCAGATCACTGCGTGTTAATCCTTCAGTTTTCCAGAAGGCTTTTTTGGAGCGTGGGTCAAATCTGTTGAGTAGACTTTTGGCTGTTAGTTCCCCTATTACTGTTGAGGTATAGGCACAATCAGCTTTTCCATGTGGTGGACATTCCAGACCACATCTGCTTCCAATAAATCTTCACGTCCAGCTGTTTCAGACCTTCTTGTATATTATTGGCTACGAAACTTTTCCTAATCATTCCATTGACGCTATAATGTATGTGGGAATCAACAACAATTATTTTAAACATCCTTTACTGAGCTCAACATAGCTGACTGTATTTATTTTCATAAATTAAAAATGTAAGCTAAAAATTCAAATTCTCCCAGGAATTTTGTGTGAATGCACAAAAATGTTGTCACTGAGTTGCATACTTGCCAACCCTCCCGGATTTTCCGGGAGACTCCCGAAATTCAGCGCCTCTCCCGAAAACCTCCCGGGACACATTTTCTCCCGAAAATCTCCCGAAATTCAGGCAGACCTGAGTGACGTGTCGACAGCTTGTTTTCACGTCCGCTTTCCCACAATATAAACAGCGTGCCTGCCCAATCACCTTATAACTGTAGAATGATCGAGGGCGAGTTCTTGGTTTCTTATGTGGGTTTATTGTTAGGCAGTTTCATTAATGTCCTCCCAGCGCGGTAACAACACACAACAACAGCAGTCACGTTTTCGTCTACCGTAAAGCAGTTTGTCTGCTGTAAACAGCAATGTTGTGACACTCTTAAACAGGACAATACTGCCATCTACTGTACATGCATATGTGACAATAACATCTAGGGCTTTTAGAGAGTGCAGTGCACAACTCCGCACACAACAAGGAGACGAAGCAGAATGCATCATCAGAGAGGGTGTTCAGCATGGTTAGAAAAATAGTGACAGAGAATAAAAAAAGGATGGACAATTCAAACCTTAACTCAACAATGAGTAAATGAGTGTTATGTGTGTGTATATGTGTAAATAAATGAACACTGAAATTCAAGTATTTCTGTTATATATATATATATATATATACCTGTATGTATATATATATATACCTGTATGTATATATATATATATATAATTAAAAAATATATATATATAGCTAGAATTCACTGAAAGTCAAGTATTTCTTATATATATATATATATATATATATATATATATATATATATATATATATATATATATATATATATATATATACATATATATATATATATATATATATATATATATATATATATATATATATATATATATATATATGAAATACTAAGTATTTCTTATATATATATATATATATATATATATGAAATACTTGACTTGGGGAATTCTAGCTGTAAATATACTCCTCCCCTCTTAACCACACCCCCAACCACCACCACCTCCCGAAATCGGAGGTCTCAAGGTTGGCAAGTATGCTGAGTTGCAATACCAATTTAAGAAATGCAGCGGGACAGCATTGCAACAACACAAATGCCGACTAAGAAAAAATAAGGAGTTCAGAACATTCAAGGAGACCTTTTACGATCCCATGAAAATAATAAATGTGTCATTAACAAAATAACAACTAATGTTAATCATAGTCGTTAGAAAATAGAAATTTAGTCATACAAGCTATCTGATTTCTAGCTCAGTAAGTAGCAGTAGTAACGGTACGCTGCAATCACGGTTCAGTATGTACTTTAGTATTGTTATGTACTGTTTGGTTCATTTACAGTACAGTAAACGAACAAAATACAAAACAAATCTGCTTAGCGTATGTGTATGAATGTATGTATTTGTGTGAAAGTATAATACGGATATAAATAATTACAAAATAATAGAGCAGGTGCAACAGTAACAGTTTGAACCCAGCGAATTACTTGATTTTTTCTCAAATGAATGCTCCACTTTTGTAATTTTTTATGGAGAGTTGGTGCTGGATGTTTTTACAGGAGTTAAATTACTCTCAGCATGTTTGTTTAAACCTTTTGTTCTCAACAACTGAAATCTGATGCTATTAAAACACCAATTGCATCCATCAAAAGGGAGGCACTTTTCAAATACAGCTGGAAGTTGTGTTTGCTCTACGTGAACTTTTTTCCGTGCTGCAGTGACGTTCACATTGCCGTGGTGTCGTTTCAAACGAGTAAACATGTTAAATGTGGTGCCAAAAGCATACTGCTTAACAATGGTGACATACTGCCTTCACCTTGGCTTATCGACTTAATTTTTTTTGACGGTTTACGTATTCCACTGAGAAGGTGACAGGTTTTCAAACAGTAGATGTTAACGATAGTAGAGAGTTTTCAAGTTCTTTTGCAGTATTGCTAGCCATGCATTTATCTTTTTTAATGAGTAGACGTGTGGCTTCTACTTCCTGTTCCTTACACGTTGTGTACAATGTGGAATATTTATGTTCTGTATTTGTTATTAATAATCCTTATGATGCCAGGACATCAATGCCACATCACTGCTGAATCCACCACAAAAAGAAGTCCAGAAAAATGGTTGTGATTCGAGTTTGGACTGGTAAAAAATAATACAGTCACACATTTGCTTCCACTGAAAGATGATGATGAAAAAATCGAGGGGGTGCAAGAATATGAAAACACATTTTTGGTGCACAATAGCATTGATATTTGATTTGTATCATTGCCACAATTAATACATTGGGTATTGATTTACTTCATTGTTAGAATGATGCAGAGTGATGCTGAAATTGTTTTCATTCATTATTGAATGTCATATTAACTGTTAAAAAACCCAAAAGCCTGAAACTTGTCAAAAAGATTTATAATTTCAGCAAATAATCATGTCCTACCTTGTCACTAGCCCAAGGCGAGCGCCAAATACCCTCAGAGCTTTTCCACTCGTGTTATCGACCGCACGTGCACTACACGTGCACTGGGAGGCAGATGTGAGAAAGTGATACAATCAGCATCTGCTATCACTGGCTGCTGCTTTACCTCTGTGAACAGATTAAATTAGATTAAGATTAGAAGCCTCAAATATCCAAACGTGATCCTCGTATGTTGAGATCTACAGAGGGTCATGGTAACTCTATGGAGATTATTACCAAAACACTCAATTTAATATAATTTACATCACATTGAATCTATCTTAATGCACCACCACAGTAGAGTTGAAAAAAAACATTCAACATGTGATGGAAGTGTAGAATTTCAGCTTTTAGAGGTTTTACAAAAATTGGTATTTTACTGTTTAGGTGTCGTACAGCCAATTCATGCTAGACTATTTCCATTTTCAGGGACCATAAGTGACATCATTTTACATATAATCTCAAATAAAGTCTCAAATAAAAACAAAAAAACGTTTTAATTCACCTCAGAGTCGTCGTGATTTTGCTCAACAAAATCAAGTAATTTGAAGCGTCTCTCTAATGAGTGCCAAGTCAAAACACAATGGCATTTGCAGCTGTGGCTGTGGGCAAACTCCCAGTTTTCTATTAACTCCACAAGATGTAAATAACTTCATTTGAAGTATCAACCAATAGTCGTCAGCCTGCAGCAGCTTCATCTATCTCTGCGTATGCTTTAAAAAATAGGGCTTTAGTTTTCAGAGTTCACCACGATACAATACAATGCACAATACATGGCTCATGATAACAATACTATCTCGATATGGCGAGACTGTAACTACTTTTAATAACCTGCGATATACATCTGTTTGCAGGAGTGTAACAAAAACAAATAACTTATATATCCAAAAATAATTATCTTTGCCATATTGACATTTTCGTCACACTGCTACAGTAGTTTGAAGTGTTGTTTTCCTTATTAATAACAATGATGATAAAGTCATAGCCAGCATTCAAGATGGCTAAGTAGTGTGCGCCGTACAGCTAATACATCATCGCTTTTGTTGCTGCTGTGTTGTGGAATCTACTTGTAAAAAATAAATGACTATGTGACAAAAAGGGTAACAGTTTCGTTTACACTTTCTCATGCACTCCAACATCATTATTCAAGTTTAAACAATTAGGTTGTTATGTATAATGAGTTTTCAAATTACGGAAATAAAGACTATTATTCTCGTAATTTACAATTATTGTCTGCTTCCAATTAACGCCCGTCCTCTTTGTGGTATAGGTAAATCATTGGAGCTCCAATTACAGCTTTTTACAGTAAATTAATTCTGGTGTTATATAAGGGCAAACTCATTAAAAGTCTGGCAGAAACGTTTAAACACAAGTGCTGTGCTGTGATTCATTGTGTTGTATTGTTTATATTGAGTGCAAAAAACATCATAAAAATGATGATGTTATATAATGAAAAAAAAGTCCTATGCTATCATCTTCTTCATGCGATGGCAGAACTCCTCTGACTCATTTGGGTTTTGGAACTATTTCAAGTTGCTTTGGATGGGTGGCTGACTAGACGGGCTGCGATAACAGAACCATGCAGTCTCTCACCAGTTGTTTGTGTTTTCACCGGCAATCCTTTACACATTCCACCCCAATTTGCATGTTTATTACGTTTGGTCGATGAAGATTAGACTAATTAATAATGCTCTCTATATACTGGCTGTCTTTAATCGCAGGGTGTTTGAACTAAACAGGTCCGTCTTGAATCCAGGTCTAGATTTACACACAATTTAAAATATATATTCCAGGGCATAGATGTGCATCCAGAACATGTTAAAGTATTTTACATATGAGGAGGAGCACTTCAGCAAATACATACGGCGTGGCGAAGTTGGGAGAGTGGCCGTGCCAGCAATCTGAGGGTTACTGGTTCAATCCCCACCTTCTACCATCCTAGTCACGTCCGTTGTGTCTTTGAGCAAGACACTTCACCCTTGCTCCTAATGGGTCCTGGTTAGCGCCTTGCATGGCAGCTCCCGCCATCAGTGTGTGAATGTGTGTGTGTATGGGTGAATGTGGAAATAGTGTCAAAGCGCTTTGAGTTCCTTAATAAAAAAGGTAGAAAAGCGCTATACAAGTACAACCCATTTAGCATTTACCATTTACATACACTGAAACAGTGAGAGCATATTTCAGCTGACAGATAATAGCAAAGAGATCGTCCTCGTCAAAGAGTTCAACCTCCACTGGGAAACAGACAAATTCTCAGATGTCAGAAGAGAAAGGACTGACTCCGCCGTTAATGATAGTAACGTCGCCGATCTTTACTGATTCCGCGAATCCTTGAAGTAAAATTGTTATAAATGTGAGTTAGCTCTAATTGTTAGTTAGTTGTAATTGTTCTACAGTTTCCTAAGTGTGGGAAAATAGCAAAGTCACTAGAAATAGTTTAGGTTTATAAATTTCAATATTCTAAAAATAATTAGCCTTTAAAAAAACATCCAAACACCTACATTAAGGTTTTATATACATGATGTAAGTATATAGACCCTTTCCAAAAAATTTTAATATCATGGAAAAGTGTATTTATTTCCATAATTCCATTCAAAACGTTTAACTCCCATAGATTATATATTCAAATCCCACAATTTAAACAATTTCAAATATTTAGTTGTTTATTTGTACATAATTTGGGCTTCCAGCTCATAAAACTCACAAAAACAGGATTTCAAAAAATTACAATACTTTGACGAAATCACCATTTACTTCTTAGTTTTTGCAAAAAAAATAAAAAATAGCATCACATCAAATCAATCAAAATATGGTCTGAATGTGGTGTTTTTTGAAGCTGTGAACCCCGCCTGATTCCACTCTTTCTGGATCTCTGACAGATTCATGAATCTTCTCTGTTTGATAATCCGCAGAAGGCCACAGTCAGCTCTTCTGCTGGTGCATCTTCTCTTGCCACATTTTGCCCTTCCACTACATTATCCATTGTAATGCTTGGACACAGCACTCTGAACAGCCAGCCTCCTTAGCTAAGAACTTTTGTGGCTTACATCCTATGGAGGGTATCAATGATTGTCTTATGGCCAGTTGTCAAGTCGTATATGTAATGTAGTAACAGTCACATTTATAGTATCATTTAATATTTGCTTATTTTGATTGTTTTAAGCATAATCTCAAAAACGCATCAAACATTTGCTTTTTTTTCTTCATCTCTGATTATTACTCACTGCAGAATTCATGAGAGCCAACAAACATAATAAAACATCACTTACTGTAAAATGTCTGCTGTCATTAGAATGCCAACTACTGGGATGTTCATATATTCCCATTTAGGTGAAGAATGACTCATAATCCTCATGAAGAAGGGTGTGGGGGAACAAGTGTCTTTTCGTGTCATCCTCTCCAGTTTCAGGGCCTATATGGCTTTCAAAGTGTACCAACTTGTCGGAATACCTACTCAGACATCACATGTCCAGGTGAGATGCATCAATTTATGGTCTACAATAAACTTCCAAGAAGCAAGGATGCGACCACTCGATGATGTACACATAGCACACAGCGCTGCTATAAAAAGTTTGTCTGCATTAGCACTTGTAATAACAATATCACTAATATTTGGTAAATATAAAGTTAATAATAAAGTCACAAAATGTAAACTGAGTATTGTTCAGCGGGTTTGAATGGTTATTTATTGGATTTTATGGGCGATAGGCAAAATTCTCCAAAATTTGCATTTCACTTTAAGATCTGTCTCCCTTCAAAAAGCCATACATCCCATTCCTATTGTTTTCTCATCTGGCCAGTGCAGGTGTGGGTGGCAATGAGAAGGAACCCATACACTCAAATTGTTCCTAAAGAATGTTGTATTTATAAAAGTCACATCCTTGAAGTTCGGATTAGCATTGTGAGCCAATATAAACTGAACTATGAAGAGCCATGTGAGCGGTTTGAAATATAATTCTTCTACTCAATAAATTGCTTTAGTGTCCTCAGTCTTCCCTATAAGTTATTGCATTATAGTGAAGCAAGCAAAGCTTACATAACATAACAAGACAGGAAGAGTGAAGATTAGTTTTGCTTGGCAAATCATTATGGAAAATGACAGCGGGGCTGTCTTCTATCCCAGTGGTCCCCAACCTTTTTGTAGCTGCGGACCGATCAACGCTTGCAAATTTGTCCCAATGGTATTTTATTTTATTTTATTTATTTTTTTTATTCATAAAGAAATACAATCATGTGTGCTTACGGATTGTATCCCTGCAGACTGTATTGATCTATATTGATATATAATGTATATATTGTGTTTTTTATGTTGATTTAATAAAAAAAAAAAAAAAAAAATAATAATAATAATAAAAAAAAAAAAAAAAAAAAAAAAAAATATATATATATATATATATATATATATATACATATATATATATATATATTTATATATATATATATATATATATATATATATATATATATATATATATATATATATATATATATATATTTTTTTTTTTTTTTTTTTTTTAATTTTTGTGCGGCCCGGTACCAATCGGTACAAGGACCGGTACCGGGCCGTGGCCCGGTGGTTAAGGGACCCCTTTTCTAACATATTCCTACTGCACCAAAATATCTACTAAACTGCAAGTCCTCAAAAATCCTTTGAATTCACGTGCCAGTCAGATTCTTGACAAGTTGTTTACTTTTTATATTTGGTTTTAACATTTAATGGTTTTAATTCAAGAGAGAATGTGACGATGAGGGCTTTAATTTGAGCTGGCCGGGACATTGCCTGAAAGTCTTTTTTTCAAATCAGGGTACAAATTCGGAATGTAATGATGAATGTGTGAACACAAAGCATAGCATTTACATTTAAATAGTAGAAAGCTCACTGCCGAGAATCTGCTTGGTATATTAACAAATGAATTGTCAAGGTAGTTAAGAGACAGGCACTTGAAAAAGCCAAAAAGTAGAGAGGAAGTTTATCAGAAACAATGCTAACGATGATACACCTGCTAGCTAGCTTGCAATACGCATACACATCGTCAATGTTTTCTTAAACATTTAAAAACAAATATTTCAATCAGACCTGACGTGTGGAAACATGATCATTAAGGATGTTCCAACAGCCAGCTTCTTCATTGAGAGGGATTTGGACACCAAAGCTCCCTGCTGTAACTACCTCTGCAGTTAAGACCAATTTAGTGATGTGCGAATCGATACTTAAATATCGATACCGCCTCTCCCAAATTCTTACACTCATAATCGATCCTTAAATCAAAATATCAATACTTTTGATACTTAGGTTATTTGAGATAATGTACATACAATACATACAATATATGACACTACACTATTCTCAAATAGGAAAAGAAAAAGCCTCGATGCATTCATGTAAAGCTTCCTAAATAATTGTGTCATTAAATTATACATAAAAATTACAACTAAACAACAATTGCAAATTTTGTTTATTTAAGAAAAGTACTGGCAGTTAAAATGAGTCACTCTGTATCAATAAACTACAAGGGCATTTCCTTTTATTGTAGGCTATTTGGAGACACTACATAAAGAGTTGAAAATAAATAAAGCTGAGATAGGCTCCAGCACCCCCCGCGACCCGAAAGGGACAAGCGGTACAAAATGGATGGATGGAATGCATTCAGTGCAGAATAACGCCATCATTTGTTTCACCCTGGGATTGTATATAGTTTGAAGAGGATTCCCCGAGAGCAGCTACATTTGAAATACACTACTTTTTAAGTTTTACCAGAAGAATTAAAGTATCGGTATCGTTAAAACCAGCCTGAATTTTACCCGGTATCGGATCAGAAAGAAAATGAATGGTATTGCACATCCTTATCAATCAATCACTGTCCACTAATGTAAGTGACACTTCAAATAAGTTAATCGCAGATCACCCTGACACTCCTTTTGACCCTGTTTTAACCCATTTGGGAATTATTTTACACAACTTCCATCTCAAAATACACTTTTCACAAATACTTGACTTCATCTGCATTGTGTAATAGCTGATATTCAACATACAGTGAATAACATAAGTACAGTATAATGTATTGCTGTCAGGTAGGGGTTCGTGTTGCATGGCTGTACAGTAGCAGCCGTGCAGCTGCAGCAATGACCTTGAAACTCGAGAGTCTCCCAGGAAAAAAGAGGGATTCTAATGAATCCTTCAGTCAGTGAAGTGGGAGTTCCATAAAAACTGGCCTCCATGAAACAAACTAAGCATGCACTAGCAGAGATGTCACCGTTAACTTCTACTATGGCTACTCCTCTATTCCATCATATTGCCAATATTAATTGTTGGAGAGTAAACATTTCAGTGATACATTTTTTTGTTACATTATTATTTATTATGCTTTTTAACATATTTATATTGTGAATTTATATTGTTATTTTTGCATAATCCTCACTAACAATGGTAGTTTGGATAAGTACAACATTTAAAAACAATTATTGCTCATAGTGAGTCAGTCAGATGTCAAATGGATGATGAAGATGCAGCTCAGAGGTACAGTAAGATGTTAAAACCTTGTCAGGATTTGTACACAATAGTCATAATATTTGGCTCCAGGTGTTGACATTTCTCCTTGTGGTTTTACCTTCTACTTATGGCAGGGCCCTTAAAGGGGAACATTATCACCAGACCTATGTAAGCGTCAATATATACCTTGATGTTGCAGAAAAAAGACCATATATTTTTTTAACCGATTTCCGAACTCTAAATGGGTGAATTTTGGCGAATTAAACGCCTTTCTAATATTCGCTCTCGGAGTGATGACGTCACGTTGTGACGTCACATCGGGAAGCAATCCGCCATTTTCTCAAACACCGAGTCAAATCAGCTCTGTTATTTTCCGTTTTTTCGACTGTTTTCCGTACCTTGGAGACATCATGCCTCGTCGGTGTGTTGTCGGAGGGTGTAACAACACGAACAGGGACGGATTCAAGTTGCACCAGTGGCCCAAAGATGCGAAAGTGGCAAGAAATTGGACGTTTGTTCCGCACACTTTACCGACGAAAGCTATGCTACGACAGAGATGGCAAGAATGTGTGGATATCCTGCATAGCATATGTAAAACGCATCTTTAAAAAATAAACCATCAGTCCTCACCTGTTTCAGCTCACTTTTTTTGGATCTACTACAATCAATAATATCCGTTTTATATAGACTGAATCAACAGCACCTATGCTGGTTTCAGCTAAGTAGTACACTCAGCCTCGACTGAAAGGGGACCTATTATGCAAAACCAATATTTCTTACCTACTGGTACATATTTTTGTGTATTTACAATCTTCATAAGTCCCAACAATTGTAAATAAAACCATGGAGGCATAGCACAGATATTCATAAAACAATATTGCCTTTTTGATTGATTGATTGAGACTTTTATTAGTAGGTTGCACATATTCCGTACAAATGATCACTAAATGGTAACACCCGAATAAGTTTTTCAACTTGTTTAAGTCGGGGTCCACTTAAATTGATTCATGATACAGATATATACTATCATATATACTATCATCATAATACAGTCATCACACAAGATAATCATCAGGGTGTATACATTGAATTATTTACATTATATACAATTCGGGGTGTTGAGGTTTGGTTGTTATCATCAGTCATCAACAATTGAGAACAGAGAAATGGATATTGAAACAGAGTAGGTCTGACTTGGTAGGATATGTACAGCAAGTAATGGACATAGAGAGAGAGAGAGAGAGAGAGAGAGAGAGATCAGAAGGCATAAGAAAAGTATCTACATTAGATTGTTTACATTTGATTATTAACAATCCGGGGAGGGTGTTAGTTTAGGGTTGAAGTTGCCTGGAGGTGTACTTTTATTGCGGTTTTGAAGGAGGATAGAGATGCCCTTTCTTTTATACCTGTTGGAGCGCATTCCACATTGATGTGGCATAGAAAGAGAATGAGTTAAGACCTTTGTTAGATCGGAATCTGGGTTTAACGTGGTTAGTGGAGCTCCCCCTGGTGTTGTGGTTATGGCGGTCATTTACGTTAAGGAAGTAGTTTGACATGTACTTCGGTATCAGGGAGGTGTAGCGGATTTTATAGACTAGGCTCAGTGCAAGTTGTTTTACTCTGTCCTCCACCCTGAGCCAGCCCACTTTGGAGAAGTGGGTAGGAGTGAGGTGGGATCTGGGGTGGAGGTCTAGAAGTAATCTGACTAGCTTGTTCTGGGATGTTTGGAGTTTAGATTTGAGGGTTTTGGAGGTGCTAGGGTACCAGGAGGTGCATGCCTTCCTTCATACTTCCTCCAAACAAGCCATTTGGATTTACCCAACTGTGACGTTTTTCTAATTAGTGACGTCAGCAGTTTTAAGAGTAAGTTTTACCCAGAGAGCCTTGCGCAAGTCTGCCATTGTAGTCCGACATTGTAGTCAATAAGCTCTTTCCTTATCATCTTGTTGTGGGCAGACTGGCTTGTACATGCACATGCATCCTTCACTGTTGCCATTTCTAATACAAATTAGAACTTATATTTGTCAGTAGACTCCATTTAGACAACAACAAAGATGACGCTTAGCGTGTTCAGGGCTTGGATCACATACCTGTCAGCTAATGATGCACATTAAGCACAAAAAGGTCCTGTTGGCAGAACATTCCAAAATCATCCCAATTTAGGTCAATCTATTGTTTCTTCTCTCCCCATTCCATTTTCACAATTGACACTCAAACATCATCAGCATCATTTTGAAATATAAAATACAATTGTAATGAGATTATAGTGCGTTATGGCAACTAATTGGACTGTGTTGCTATTGTTATTGTAGGATTACTGTAAACGGAGCGTATGGGATAAGTCTTCACAATACATTGACTTCTAATTGGCGCGTGTGTCAGGACCTTAAGGTGAGGAGGGAAGCTTGGGAGTCCAAGTTAACTGCAACAATGATTAGCAACCAGGTTAGATAATAGAAACATTGACAGGTACAGTAAAATAGACCTATCCCAAGGAAAAACAATCCAAATATTTTTTGTTACTAAATTATAAGGGTTAGGCAGATCAATTCATATATCATTTGTATCAATACTAAAAGTAATATCAGTGTCAGAGCAATAGAACAAAACCCAAAACCAGTGAAGTTGGCACATTGTGTAATTCATAAATAAAAACAGAATACAATGATTTGCAAATCCTTTTCAACTTATGTTCAATTGAATAGACTGCAAAGATAATAGATTTATTGTTCGAACTGAAAAACTTAATTAACTTTGAATTTAATGGCAGCAAAACATTGCAAACAAGTTGGCACAGGGGCATGTTCACCACTGTGTTACATGGCCTTTCGTTTTACCAACACTCAGTAAACGTTTGGGAACTGAGGAGACCAATTTTTGAAGCTTTTCAGGTGGAATTCTTTCCCATTCTTGATTGATGTACAGCTTAAGTTGTTCAACAGTCCGGGGTCTCTATTGTGGTATTTTAGGCTTCATATTGCGCCACATATTTTCAATGGGAGACAGGTCTGGACTACAGGCAGGCCAGTCTAGTACCCGCACTCTTTTACTATGAAGTTACGCTGTTGTAACATGTGCAGAATGTGGCTTGGCATAGTCTTGCTGACATAAGCAGGGGCGTCCTGTCACGTGCGGCACGCATCTTTATGCGGGGTCGTTCCTTCAGATGCAAAACGGACAACTCCGGACGAAAACGTGAAGGTAGGAGATGATTTGTTAATCATAAATCATACACTATACCGAAAGACAGAAAACAAACAAAAGAGAAGCGTGCCGAATCGCACAAGAAGCTAAGGCAACAACTTAGCACAGGAATCGAGAACATGAAAATCATAAGTAACCATGGTGACTAAACTCAGGAGGTGCACAAACAGGAAATAAAGGAGTCCAAAACAACCAGAATACACAAAACATGATCCGGACCACGGATCATGACAGAGCCCCCCTTAAGGACAGATTCCAGATGTCCACAAAAAGACCAAAAAAAACAAGCAGGGTCAAAAGTCACGGTAGGGCGGAGGGAGGACTTGGCGGTGGGTCGCCAGGCCAAGTGTCCCTGAATCCAGGACAAGGACAAGTCAAGTGGAACGCCGCTGCAGCAGGGGAGGTGGGCGCGTCGTCGTCGAGGCAGGAGTGGAGGCAGTGGACGTCGTCGAGGCAGGCGTGGAGGCAGCGGATGTCGTTGAGGCAGGTGTGAAGGCAGCGGACGTCGTCGAGGCAGGCGTGGAAGCAGCAGACGAGGCAGGCGTGTAAGCAGCAGACGAGGCAGGCGTGGGAGCAGCAGACGAGGCAGGCATGGGAGCAGCGACAGGTGCTAGCCGTGGTGCAGTGACAGGTGCAGTGACAGGTGCTAGCCGTGGTGCAGGTTCAGGACCAAGTGCTAGCCGTGGTGCAGAAACAGGACCAGGTGCTAGCCGAAGAGCAGGAATAGGACCAGGTGCTAGCCGAAGAGCAGGAACAGGAACAGGAGCTAGCCGAGGAGTAGGAACAGCAAGGCTTGCTAGCCGAGGAGAAGGAAGTTTAGGTGCTGAAGAGGATGGCGTCTGCAGGCCCACCGGAGATGATGTTAGCCATGAGCTTGGCGGAGGTGGCCTAGCTGGGGGTTGCGGCTTGGCATGCCAATGGACTGGTGGTGGTGGACGGGCCAGAGGTTGCTGCCTGGCTGGCCGCAGCGTTGCCACCCCACTAGCCCAGCTCCCGACACCAGTCCCCCCCCCCTCAAAACGCGTATATCGGGCGCGCTCATTGCGGTCTGGAACAGTCTTTAGAGGTGGCTGGAGGAAGGTCAGAAGGGGGGTAGACTCCTCCCCATTAAATTGTCCATCATGTATCTTTCCATCTTCCACCTGAGTTTGGGTGGGAGCACAGGGGAAACAAGTCTGTGCAGTGGGCGGAGCAACAGTCACTGGGGGCGGAGCTTGAGTCATGGAGGACAAGGACAGTCCCGGTGAGCGGGTCTGTAAAAAATTGTTCTGGAAATGTCTAATTCTGCCATAAAAGTCCTTTGGAGGCGGCTGATAGAAAAAGTTAACAGAATAAGAAAAAAAATCTTGGTCTCTGACATCATCCCCAGTGGTCGGGGTGACGTCATCACAAGGCGGCGGCATGATATCATCAGCGCGGGTCTCCAGCTGACTGACAGCCCGATCGGTGAACTGCTTGGCAAAATGACTGAGGGGATTACCATACAACGGCGGCGAGGAAGACTGGGCTGCATGTGGCGTGCTGTGTTCCGGAGGAGGAGTTTGGAGGGACAACGCGTCCTGACGGCGAGAAGAAGCCTTTCTGGCTGGCTTCCGTCTTCGCCGGCACGTTTCCATCTCCTCGTTGCCCGTTGCAGAGGAACTATGAGCTGGCTTCTTTCTGTCACGTGCGGGTCGCATCTTTATGCGGGGTCGTTCCTCCAGACAACTTCGGACGAAAACGTGAAGGTAGGAGATGATTTATTAATCATAAATAATACACTATACCGAAAGACAGAAAACAAACAAAAGAGAAGCGTGCCGAATCACACGGGAAGCTAAGGCAACAACTTAGCACAGGAATCGAGAACAGGAATAAACCAACGTAACAGTTGCATACAGCATACAAAGAAGCCAGGACGAGTGATTAACAAAGGCAGGCTTAAATAGTGTCTCTTGATTACAAACAGGTGAGTGTCCCGAACAACAGAGGCAGGTAAAAATTATAAGTAACCATGGTGACTAAACTTAGGAGGTGCACAAACAGGAACTAAAGGAGTCCAAAACAACCAGAATACACAAAACATGATCCGGACCACGGATCATGACACGTTCATAATAACGTTGCTTGGATGGATCACAGATCCTGGCTTTTGATTTTTGTGCTTAAAAACAGTCCGGATGGTTGCTTTCCTCTTTGTTCCGGAGGACACGACGTCCACAGTTTCCAAAAATATTTTGAAATGTGGACTTGTCAGACCACAGAACACTTTTCCACTTTGCATCAGTCCATCTTAGATGAACTCGGGCCTAGCGAAGCCGGAGGCATTTCTGGGTGTTGTTGATAAATGGCTTTCGCTTGCATAGTCAAGTTTTAACTTGCACTTACAGATATCGACCAACTGTAGTAACTGACACTGGTTTTCTGAAGTGTTCCTGAGCCCATGTGGTGATATCCTTTACACACTGATGTCTCTTTTTGATGCAGCACCGCCTGAGGGATCGATGGCCCGTAATGGCATTGCTCACATGCAGTGATTTCTCCAGTATCTCTGAAACTTTTGATGATATAACGGACCTTAGATGGTGAAATCCTTTTGAAACCCTCACCACATCTGTGTTTGTGAATGACTGACCAGTTCATTGAAGCTGCTTTTATACCCAATCATGGTACCCACCTGTTACCTATTAGCCTGTTCACCTGTGAGATGTTCAAAATAAGTGTTTGATAAGCATTCCTCAACTTTCTCAATCTTTTTTGCCACTTAAGCCATCTTTTTTTAAACATTTTGCAGGCATCAAATTCCAAATTAGCTAATATTTTCAAAAAATAACAACGTTTTCCAGTTCGAACTTTAAGTATCTTGTCTTTCCAGTCTATTCAATTGAATATAGGTTGAAAAGGATTTGAAAATCATTGTATTTTTTGTTTTTATTTACGATTTACACAACGTGCCAACTTCACTGGTTTTGGGTTTTGAAGTTTCCTTAATACTGTCCCTGTATTTACTTGAAATGGGATTGAAACGATGCCAATATTTGCAATATTGCTCACTGCTATTGAATTGTTTACCCTCATAAATACATACAGTAACGCTCGGTTACTTTTTTTATTTTATTTTATGAAAAATGTTTCTGAAAATATGAAATTTAGAACATTGAATATACAGTTCCTTTATTGAGAACAATATGAATAATTAGAAGCATTAATATTTGTCAAAATGTAAAAGTTATTTTGAGTATATTTTTGTCAAATAGTATTTTACAGTCTTTTGACATTGTTTTGATGTAATTTCTGGCAAAAAGATATACACTCACCAAATAACAAATTTGGTCAGTGCATGAATACTTTGGAATGAAATGTTCCTACTACATTTGTTTAAAATTATGTCATAAAGATGTATGTATAATTCACAACAATAACAACAACAAAACAATGTCTTAAGAGCCATAACACGATTGATAAAAATGTCAGGAAAATGCTCTCACTATGTAATCAAATTAAGGCTTTATACCGCAGTCATTGGTAAAGTTAATTTTGCATTACCTAACAATTAAACAAAAACATTTATATTGTTAATTCTTCGTAAATTAGGCTGAGCAATTTTCACATGCCAATTCTATTCATTTCCATTCCATTTCCATTCCATTTCCATCACGTCACCTGACTCCCTGACAGAGCAGCATTATCATTACGTCAACAAATAATTGTATTCTAAATTACAGCATTAATTATGCTATGCCTTACAAACAGGCAACACATGAAAGAAATATATAAAAACAGCCCATTTTCCCTCTCAGCAGTGTGTCTGCATCATGGTCTGGAAATCATATCCCCTTTGCATGGGTCTCCACTCTGCAAGTGCTTCAGCCCAGCAGGCATACACACCCCAAATTGCACCTCCCAATGGGAGAACTAGCGGAAAATGTCAGTCACGAGACTTTGGCATCTGCAACCTGAGGGAACCAAAACACTTGGCTTCTGTTTCTGCACTTTCTCTCACAGAGCACATAGCTTTTTGGCATGCAGACTGTCTGTGCACACCCTGCGTGTTATCACACTCTATGCTGGGTAATAGGAAAAGTGGAAGCGGGAGCTCTTAAAATAAATAAGCAACTATGTATAGGACGGGCTTCATTAGTGCAAAAATAGGATCTGATTACAAGTTCAACAACAGCCTCTGTTGACGTAGGCTTTGGATACTATAAACAGGAGGGTAACTTGCAGAGGTGTGGACTCGAGTCACATGACTTGGACTTGAGTCAGACTCGAGTCATGAATTTGATGACTTTAGACTCGACTTGACAAAATGTAAAGAGACTTGCAACTCGACTTGGACTTTAACATCAATGACTTGTGACTTCACTTGGACTTGAGACTTGACATGACTTGCTACTTTCCCCAAAACCCAACGATTAAAAAGTTATTCGGGAGCGCTCCATATCTTCCAAAGTGTACGTGTGTGTGTCTGTCAGGGAGTGTGCGCTTTGTCAGCGCATGTGTCCGTCAGTACAATAGCCAATCGAATTAG
Organism: Nerophis lumbriciformis; assembly: GCF_033978685.3. NCBI lineage: Eukaryota > Metazoa > Chordata > Actinopteri > Syngnathiformes > Syngnathidae > Nerophis > Nerophis lumbriciformis. The sequence continues at coordinate 40,129,745 of NC_084555.2, forward strand.
ATCCATGTTGTATTCGTCCCACGGCATTCATCTAATCAAATTGCAGGACAACCAACAAAGAAGAGCTCTCAAACAACACGCTAGTGAGGAAAAATGACGCCAAAGATAGCTTCGTTCGGGTATTAAAACTACGACTTGGTCAACAAAAAACTAATTGCAACAACTTCCAACTTCATTCAACATTTGAAGTTGCAAACAGAACGGTAAGTTTTGAATGTAAGCTAACTTTTATTGGCTGAGTAACGTAACTTTTATTTGCTGTGTAGTTAAATCAGTGAGGCTGTAAACTCACTGCTAACGTTAAAACCATAGACATCTTAAAAGTAGACGCAGCATCGACCGCTACTGCATACTGGCGCTGACGAGACGCGGGGCCGCCATCTTGGAGTGGTGATCCGCTCCACTCAGTGTAATCCATTTTTTTGCAGGAGCAATGAACTGTCAGCGCATTTAATTCATCTTACCTCACTGAATACCACTGATTTTCACACGTTTTTTTGTCATACATGTAGCTATGATAAAGGACACATGTTTTATTATTCATAGTTTGCTTAACAGTAATAGAATATTATTATATGCTATAATTGACCAGATGTCCGAGATCAAAACTGGGAATATAATCCCAGAGAAGGGGGAAAAAACTGTCAGCCATTTTTAAGTTGAAGAAACAATATGATTAGGTTATATAAACATGCGTATATTCTACATAAACAATGTATGAATACATTAGATATATATATATATATATATATATATATATCTTAGGGACCTATAGACTGTATCTCTGTTGCTGCAGCAGCATGTCTATCATGTCTTGTCACTTTGTTTTGATATTTTGTATTACATTCTTCCCTTAAATGATAATGTTTACAGTGATTGTTTTATATGTGTTTTTTATGTATGTCGCTTTGGATAAAAGCGTCTGCCAAATACTTAAACATAAACATATATAAACACCTGAAAGTCTTTATATCAGCTAAAACCACCAATTTGTTTCACTATATTCAGAATAAAACTAAATTCTGTTTTACCCAACAATGTTAGTATTTGAATATTGTTACTTCAAGACTTATTCCTGGTTACAATTATACTCTTAAGAAAGTATTGTCTTATACTTTGCCTAAAGTGAGAACACATTATAATCAGTGGCGGCTGGTGAATTTTGTTTTAGGTGGGGCTGAAAGTTTGTAAACCAAACCCCTTTAGGGGCGTCATAATCCCCCAGAAGATTTCTTTGTGATTTTCACATACAAATATTGAATATCTTTGCTCCTTCTCAACTCTGTGGTAATATTATTTTCACAAAATACAACCAATAGTACGTTAATGTTAAATCTTACTTGTGAAAAGTAATCCCCCGATTCCTATTTTCAACAGTCCCCTCATTTGAGCAGGAAAACGCTGAACGCTGTTTTTCTACCTGTCAACTGTCGGTTTCGGCTGCTCGCCGCCTCCTCATCACGACTTCAAGATGGCGGCCAAATTCCTCGCGTCACAGCAGCCAATGCTGCGTCTACTTATAAGATGTCTATGGTTATAACGTCATTGCAAACACGGCAATCTGTTGCGTCCACTGCAGTTTGCTACCTTATTCATACTTTTTGTCAAGTGATTTTTTTTAAGCAGGGTTGCTTGAGGTACCTATACATAACGTTACGTTAGTCAATGTATCACACACAGTAACGTAACGTTAGACGGCGATCAGCAGCACCGTGTATTTTAGCCATCTACAAAAAGACAAACATAGTCAAATAAAGTTAGTAACTTGTAGAATCACACTTTTAGACCAAACAATCCTAATTTGGATCAAATCCATCTACTCATCCATTTTCTGTATCGCTCCTCATCATTAAAGTTGCGGGTAAGCTAGCCTGGAACCTATTCCATTTGACTTGGGGCGAGAGGCGGGGTACCACCTGACCATACTTGCCAACCCTCCCGAATTTTCCGGGAGACTCCCGAATTTCAGTGGCTCTCCCGAAAATCTCCCGGGACAACCATTCTCCCGAATTTCTCCCGATTTCCAGCCGGACTTAAGGCACGCCACCTCCAGGGACAGCCTGTCGACACGTCCGCTTGGCCAACCAAAAATTCACCACAAAACACTATACCGTATAGTGTTCTGTGGTTACCTTTTGGTTGGCCAACTGTTTACGTTGTATTGCGCACCCTGACGGCAAGTGTGGGAGTCGGTTCTGAAGTATGAAGTAAAGAGACGTAACTTCATCACCTTGCCTGGTTATTGACTCCAACCCAGAATATTACACTGCCCATACCTACGCTCCTTCAAAGGCTGTGCTACTGGCTGCAAAGCATTGCACTTTCAAATACAACAATGAGTAGAGAGTAGTGTTATGTGTGTATATGTGTAAATAAATGAACACTGAAATTCAAGTATTTATTTTAATTATATGTATATATATATATATATATATATATATATATATATATATATATATATATATATATATATATATATATATATATATATATATATATATATAATAAAATACATATATATAGCTAGAATTCACTGAAAGTCAAGCATTTATTTTATATATATATATCTATATATATATATATATATATATATATATATATATATATATATATATATATATATATATATATATATATATATACAATATATATATATATATTCTTATATATATAAGAAATGCTTGACTTTCAGTGAATTCTAGCTATAAATATACTCCTCCCCCTTTGTCCCCGCCGCCCCGGCCCCGCTCCCCCGACCACCCCCCCCCCCCCCCCCCCCCCCCCCCCCAAATCTCCCAAATTTGGAGGTCTCAAAGTTGGCAAGTATGCATCTGACTGATCTCCAGCCAATCACATGGCACTTATATACAGATTGCCGTTTACACTCACACCCTATTAACAACTTAAAGTCTTCAATCAACCTAGCACGTATGTATATTTTTGGAGTGCCGGAGTACCCGGAGAAAACCCACACATGGGGAGAGCATGCAAACTCCACACAGAAATGAAACAAACAATCCTAATTTGGATCAATACTAAAATGTTCAGACCCACATCTTCAAAAGCCCGAAATGTGTGCATTATTCTTCTATGAAAGTCCTTGATAATGCGTTGCTGATGGTTCTCCTTGTCTTTTCATTATCGTGTGAGGCAGCAAATGTCTCTGCCCAAGTTCCGAGGGAACAACATAGTAAGCATGACTGGAATATGCCATTTACTGTAACTTGTGTCAAACAAGTGCATTGTCCCGAGCAATTATACTGTAATATATTATCCATACTTGCTGCACGCTAGCTGGCTAAGCTGAACAGACTGGCACATGAAAATACTGTAAACTGTCAAAGTACAGAATCTCAATACTTGGTATATTTGGTTACAATTTCTCTTTCACACCTCTTCCAAAGCCAACATTTATATATACTAACATCCTTGAAAGGCAGGTTTGTCAATAATTACATTTTTTATTGAAAAACAATGGAAGATCATTGTTAACAGGGAAAGCAAAGTTCAAGGGGAACAGTGCCACACCATCAGTTGGACACCGGAAAAAAACTCGAACAATGCACACACACAAATATTAGGACGCACAAAACCAGAGGCTTGCAACGGTTATGTTATCATATTGTGGGGGCTGAAGTGACAACGGTGTGGGATGTGGGGGTTGGGGTACAAGAGTCAAACATTAAAAACCACAAAGGACATAACATTAAGGGAGCACAGAGCTGATGCAACCAGCTGCCACTTCTGCGATATCACTTCTACATACAGCTACAAAAGTAAAACGCAACAAAAAAAAACTAATAAATACAAACCCCGTTTCCATATGAGTTGGGAAATTGTGTTAGATGTAAATATAAACGGAATACAATGATTTGCAAATCATTTTCAACCCATATTCAGTTGAATATGCTAGAAAGACAACATATTTGACGTTCAAACTGATAAACATTTTTTTTTGCAAATAATCATTAACTTTAGAATTTGATGCCAGCAACACGTGACAAAGAAGTTGGGAAAGGTGGCAATAAATACTGATAAAACACTTATTTGGAACATCCCACAGGTGAACAGGCTAATTGGTAACAGGTGGGTGCCATGATTGGGTATATAAGTAGATTCCATGAAGTGCTCAGTCATTCACAAACAAGGATGGGGCGAGGGTCACCACTTTGTCAACAAATGCGTGAGCAAATTGTTGAACAGTTTAAGAAAAACCTTTCTCAACCAGCTATTGCAAGGAATTTATGGATTTCACCATCTACGGTCCGTAATATCATCAAAGGGTTCAGAGAATCTGGAGAAATCACTGCACGTAAGCAGCTAAGCCTGTGACCTTCGATCCCGCAGGCTGTACTGCATCAACAAGCGACATAAGTGTGTAAAGGATATCACCACATGTGCTCAGGAACACTTCAGAAACCCACCGTCTGTAACTACAGTTTGTTGCTACATCTGTAAGTGCAAGTTAAAACTCTACTATGCAAAGCGAAAGCCGTTTATCAACAACACCCAGAAACGCTGCCGGCTTCGCTGGGCCCGAGCTCATCTAGGATGGATTGATGCAAAGTGGAAAAGTGTTCTGTGGTCTGACGAGTCCACATTTCAAATTGTTTTTGGAAACTGTGGACGTCGTGTCCTCCGGACCAAAGAGGAAAAGAACTATCCGGATTGTTATAGGCACAAATGGGGGTGTATTAGTGCCCAAGACATGGGTAACTTACACATCTGTGAACGCGCCATTAATGCTGAAAAGTACATACAGGTTTTGGAGCAACATATGTTGCCATCGAAGCAACGTTACCATGGACGCCCCTGCTTATTTCAGCAAGACAATGCCAAGCCACGTGTTACATCAACGTGGCTTCATAGTAAAAGAGTGCGGGTACTAGACTGGCCTGCCTGTAGTCCAGACCTGTCCCCCAATGAAAATGTGTGGCGCATTATGAAGCCTAAAATACCACAACGGAGACCCCCGGACTGTTGAACAACTTAAGCTGTACATCAAGCAAGAATGGGAAAGAATTCCACCTCAGAAGCTTAAAAAATTGTCTTCTCAGTTCCCAAACGTTTATTGAGTGTTGTCAAAAGGAAAGGCCATGTAACACAGTGGTGAACATGCCCTTTCCCAACTACTTTGGCACGTGTTGCAGCCATGAAATTCTAAGTTAATTATTATTTGCAAAAAAAAAAAAGTTTATGAGTTTGAACATCAAATATCTTGTCTTTGTAGTGCATTCAATTGAATATGGGTTGAAAAGGATTTGCAAATCATTGTATTCCATTTATATTTACATCTAACACAATTTCCCAACTCATATGGAAACCGGGTTTGTAACACATATTGCGCACATACAATTGCACCATACAATGACAAACAACCGACTCCGTCCTAGGCTGCCCACTAGCTCTCGGCCAATGACCAGTCTGAGCGGATGAGCGAGAATCTGTACAGGGAGACTAAAGTGTCCGATACATATTAATCCAGCTCTTCCACCCCGACGCTCAACACGAGCTTTGTTTTTGCTTCCTCCATATCGCCGCTGATCTCTCCACGCAGACTGCGGTGTAGCAGAGAGCCAGCAGCTGGTCTCCGGTGCAAACATGGCCATGGCCAAAAGGCTCCCCTGAGGTGGATACAAAAGTGAATAAAAATGCACTAAAAAGCACCGCAGAAGCCACACCTTGTTCCTGGAAGGTCCCGAACCAATACAAGATAGGACAAAAAACATGAAAAAAAGAAGGGAAACATCAAGAACACAAAAGGAGGATCCACAAAAGTGCAGAGCCCCTGCAAACAGCAGCCACTACAGTGGTGCCGAACTGAGAAGAGAAAATTGAAATAAAATCATTCAGCCCACGCAGTGTGATTTATCAAGACTAAATCTCAACTGCAAGCACTATTTTGCGTCTTTATTTAGCACGTCTGAAAAGTATGTGCAAACTGACGCAGTTACACAGACGACTGTGAGAAAGGAGAAGATTGCACCACAGCTACGTCCTACATATACTTGTCAACATATTTGCACCATCAAAAATACAAATATTCACCAGTTTAATTGTATTATTTTATATCTGCTGGATGACTTGACAAACTGCTAAAACTAATTTTAATTTATATGTTTGCTTGCCTGCTGGTGTTTTGTTTTTTTCATATAGAGGATGTATTTTTATCATATCTCCTATGTGAAAAATATTCTTGCAATATGCATTCTCTTTCGCCTGGAGCGCACACTCGCATAAGCACACTCCTTTTAAACGCACTGCAGAAATGCTGCTAAAGTGCCCAGAATGAGTGGTACATGTCTGCTGCGTGTTGGAAAACATAGCAAAACACCACAAGTCGGAGCATTATAACACAAATGTGCAGTAAATGAGGGTTTCCATACAGACAGCTGCTCAGCACATGCAAAAACCTCATTTAAATAATGCTGTCGTCACCACCTTTCAATTATTGATTATATATTAGTCTTAGTAGATCACAAGCAACACGCCCACTAATACTGCACAGAATTGTATAGTTTGCAAACGCTGTTTACTGTGTGGCATTTGAATCACAGTAGATCAGGCCCTTTGTGTCTTAAAGGCCCTGTTTACACTACATACCAAATCACATTTTTTTGCCCTCAAGTGACACAGATCAGATTTTTTTTGCCAGTCTAAATGCTCCAGAGTGCTTCATCTCTGATCTTTTGGCATCAGATTCAGGCCACATCAGGAGGTAGTCCTGAATCCGATTGGAGTCTGATCTTTTCAAATGTGACTTCAGTCTAAACGCAATCCTACCTGTATGTGATCTGAATGTGATTTTTTGTCAGCTTTGGGGAAACTATGTCACTTGTGTGCGCTTGGAAAGATGCAGTCACCAGCAACATCCGGCTTCGGTTTCTATTTAAGACGACCACATTTTCGGTGCATCACTTGTCAATACTGCGAAAATAATAAGCTAAATGTAACATATAAATATATATTTTGATTCCGAAGGAACGGAATTGATGTTACGGGGCATTTGATTACATGTGAGTTTAAAAATAAAGCTCCTGTATATCCACGCTGAGGTCCGTGTCTCCTCTACTTAACAGCCAAAAAAAGGTTACAACCCTCCCTGATATATTACACTGTATACCTCCATTCATACATTATATTACTTTCATTTACTTTTAAGTAAAAAAAGGTGTTGCGACTTTTATTTTATTTTGTAGTAGTAGCAATTTCTTCCCGATCAACTTCCTTTGTTTTCACTGTGTGCAACGCCGGGCCACATTGGGGCCTCTGCGACTTTATACTGGATTCAGATAAAGAGCACATTTTACTTGCAGGGGAAAACTATCAGATTTGGAAAACATCTGATTTGGGATACTTCGGCCTGCAGTGTAAACATAGTCTTTGTAGCTGCCAACTCTCCTCACCATTTATTAGCTATGTGATGCAGCAAGAGCTTTTGGTCCAAGTTGCTAAGGAAATTGTGTCGTCACGTTGCTGGCAGATTTTATCAGAGGTTTGCTAAGGAATTATGTTGACTGTTTGTCTAGTTTAGTATGCATTTCTGTCTAACTTGCTGGTTTACTAATTGTGTCATTTAAAATGCAATGTAGGGATACCTAAGTTTTGTCAAGCAATCAGTTCAAAATGGTCTAACAGAAGCATTTTTTCACATAAGAAATAATGTAAATCCAATGAACCCGTTGCATACACTCCAAAATATGAACACAAAGTACATTTTATTGTAGTTTTACATGCAAAAAACAATGTAGAGAACAGTAGTACCTCAATTTATGAGCATATTGCGACAGGACTTGTTATGCAAAACACTTGCATGATATGAAATGAAATGAAATGAATTTAAATCAATTTCATCTGTACTTGGCCCTCTCAAATCACCACTTTTTGAACATGCCTTTTGAAAAGAAAAATGTACTTTTAGATAAGAAATACTTTTTAACCAACGTTACAGTAGCGTGTACTACAAACAACAGTAGTTTTATGAAATGATGTAATAATATTGTTCAACGTTTACTTTGGGGATAGTTACTAGGACATTGCTGTTTATGTTGCACACAGAAATATTTGAGTGACGGTCCGGAGAGGTCAGAGTTTGGATCTTTGGAATAATAGCATGTCATTTATAGAGTTCCAGTTAAAACAGATCAGACTGTAAAAAAACATGAATGCAGCTGACAGGTGATCTGCACGTGCAGGACAAACGACATATCTGAATGTGTTTCTGAACATTTTGTATTGGCTCTGCATCACACAGCCTCTGATTACCTAACATAAAATCCATTTTCCAAGCACGGAATAGACTTTGTTTTCTGATAAAAACATAAATCCCTCTCTTTGTAACATCACCTCATCATCGAGTGACTCAGTATCTTCTTTATTTTCCTTCGGGGAAAGCCCTCGTGTCCGGAGACATCCGGAGCGACCCCAAAGCTGCCATATAAAATTGTGGAATCTCCACATGTCCCCCCCGGAGACATAGCTTGTGAATATTTCAGGCTTTACCGTTAACGCTCAGACATGACAGCAAGACTTATGACTCCAACAGGGAGGGAAGCTTTATTCTGCGGGGCATGGAAAGATCAGCACCATGAGGAAGGGGGAGAGGGTTCTCGACAATGTTGAAAATCAATGACGTGATATTTCATTTCCTCTTTTCTGAGAATTTCCTCTTTTTTTTTGTCACCCCATAAAGCGAGAAGGTCCAAAAAAAGTAAAGAAAAATGCACCATTTACCAAATTAATCAGTAATAAGCTGGAAAAACCTTTTTCAAACTTTTTATTTACTGTTTATTGGGGACTTGTGCCACATCTGCCGACCACATGTGAAATTGCAAAAATGTACTTGTCTTAATCAGCGACTAAGAACAATTTGTTGAAACCTCGGAATTCACAGTTTTCTGAAAGAGACATTGATGGATAAAGTGCAGCCTCAAAACAAAGTTCTACTTGTTGATAACTGGAAGTGATAGGCAGAAGTGTACCGGACATGGAAAACTTGGGTTTTTCGCAACTTGCATGTGGCCCAGATAACTGCTAAAACCCAAGACCCCGAGTCACCTTTTGGCAAGGCATTTATTAATTGACGTAAATAGAAAACACACATACGGACTGATGCTATAATAGGTTGCCACGGTGACATGTGACACCTGTTGCTTGTGCCGGGAATCAGCATTAAATAGTCTACATCCTACTGAAATAGTGTCTGAAATGAACAAACCATCCTTTAGACCACATAAGGCGAGCTTTTGAATGTATTACACTTTTATAATTCAAACACTGTGTGGTGGGTCACAACAAGAAAAATAATCATCTGGTCTGTTTTAGTGGCCTCCCCAGCAACCAGGACAACACAAAAGTAAAGCGTGCACCCCACCTTCTGCTGCATGGACTCATGTGTGCATGACTTACTGCCTGATAGTATTCACCTGCTTATTCTGACGTTACAGTAAACCAGCTGCATAGTTGCAAAGGCCTGTAGACCAACGCTGCCATGCTGATTGCAACGATATGTGGAGCATTTAAGGACTTGAATAAATTACAAGAGATGTTAGAGTTATGTAATGTTCTTTGGCCATGCGTTGGGAAACTCAAATGTTACGTAGTCGAGTGCGGGCCAATGTGAAGGCAAGCAAAAGTGGGGGAGAAATCATACGTGTTTGTTCGTCGTTTTATTACTTCCTTACAAAGAGAACGTAAATGGTTTATTGTTTCATTAGCTGGAATGAGGCTCTGCAATGAGGTGGCGACTTGTCCAGGATGTACCCTGCTTTCCACCCAAATGCAACTGGGAAAAGCTCCAGCCACCCCCGCGATCCCGATAGGGACAAGCGGTAGAAATGGATAGATAGCTGCAATGGAAAGAGGGCTCTAAAAGGACAAGAAATGGTGCAAATAAATGGGAAATTACATTTCCATCTCAGCTGTCACGATGTGTAGTCCCCACTGCTCAGGACTGGCAGCTTCAAGTTGACCCTGGAAGACAGGTCAAGTTCCTAACCGACATCACAACCTTTTCTGATGCTAATTTCCTGAGTAGGGTTGGGTATCATTTGGATTTGACAAATGCTGGTTCCTATTGATTCTTAAATAGGCAGAATCATTATAAAAATCTGCATGGTTTAACTTAGACTTAGACTTAGACTTAGACTTAGACAAACTTTAATGAGCCACAAGGGACATTGTTTCACGCAGTAGCTCAGTTACAATGATGGAAAGTGTAAGGATGGAAAGGACAATGCAGGTATAAATAGACTAAATATAGCGATATAAAATATAACATATACGTAATATTTACATAATATATGTACAGTATAATATATATACTGATATATTATACTATATTATGTCTAAGTCATATATACAAAATATAACAATTACCATGTACGCATGATGACAATATTACAGTATATGTGACAGCTGCAGTATAAAATAGAGAGCAAATCCAGCAGAAAATAGAAAATAGACATTAAAAACAAAGAGAAATAGCTAGCATAGAAGGTGTCAAGTAATAGACAGATATTATCTATTGCTGTATGGCGAGTGATTATACAGCTGGATGGAGTGCGGAATGAAGGAGTTCTTGAATCGCACAGTGCGGGAAGGAAGCTGAAGGAGCCTGTTGGAGTATGAACTCCGCTGTCCCTCAATTGTCAGGTGGAGTGGGTGGGCAGGATTGTCCATGATGGCCAGCAGTTTGTCCAGTGTCCTCCTGTCCCTCACTGACACAAACGCCTCCAACTGCGTGCCAATAGTTTGGCCGGCTTTCCGGAACAGTTTATCAATCTGGTTTGAGTCCCTTTTGCTGGTGCTGCTCCCCCAACAAACCACTGCAAAGTACAGGGCACTGGCCACTACAGACTGATAAAATATCTCCAACAGCTTGCTGCACACATTAAAGGACCTAATCTTCCTCAGGAAAAAGAGTCTGCACATGCCCTTCCTGTAAACAGCTTTGCAGTTGTCCTTCCAGTCCAGTCTGCTGTTCAAGTGGACTCCCAGGTACTTGTACTGCCCCACTACTGCCACCTCCCGGCCCTGGATCTTGATGGGCTCCACCGGGGTCATTCTCTTCCTGAAGTCGATGACCAGCTCCTTGGTCTTGTCCACATAAAGGACCAGATGGTTCGCCTGAGACCACTCCAAAAAGTCAGCGATCAGTGTCCTGTACTCCAATTCCTGTCCCTCTCTGATATACCTGACCACAGCAGAGTCGTCAGAGTATTTCTGCAGGTGGCAAGACCTGGAACTGTACTGGAAGTCTGAGGTGTACAGGGTGAACAGGAAAGGAGACAGGACGGTACCCTGTCGAGCACCTACACCACTGAGAACAGTATCCGACAGGGAGCTCCCCAGTTGCACAAACTGGTGCCTGTCAGACAAGTAATCAGAGATCCAGGAGACAATGGATGAACTGACACCCATCCTGAGCAACTTATCTCTCATCAGAATTGGCTGATTGGTGTTAAAGGCACTGGAGAAATCTAAAAACATGATCCTCACAGTGCCCTTCCTACCATCCAGGTGAGAGTGAGCATGATGCAGCAGTTAGATAACAGCATCATCTAATTCTACATGGGGCTGATATGCAAACCGTAGAGGATCCAGGGAAGGAGCCTCCAGGGGTCTCAATTGATACAGCGCAAGTCTCTCGAGGACTTTCATGACATGGGACGTCAGGGCAACAGGTCTGAAGTCATTCAAGCCCGATGGGGTGGGCTTGTTGGGCACCGGCACTATGCAAGATGTTTTCCATAGCGCTGGTATCCGTTCTGACTTCAGACTCAGGTTGAAGATGAAGTGCAGGATCTCAGTCAACTGAGCAGCACAAGTCTTCAGGACCCAGGGGTTGACTCGGTCAGGGCCTGCTGACTTGGCTGGATTGACTCTCTCCAGCTGTCGTCTCACATGTCCAGGTGTCAGACACACCGGGCTGGCTTTCTCAGTGGGGGTTGAAGTGAGGGGGGGATAAGAAACAGCGGTGGCAGGTAACAGCAAAGGAGTTTGTTTATTGATGTTCAAGGGAGGTGTGAGGACAGGAGTAATGGGGGGAGGGCCAGTAAGGGGTGCATTGCTAAATCTATTGAAAATCAAATTAAGCTCGTTGGCTGTATCTACACCCCCATCAAGCAGTTTGGCTTTGTTGTTGAAGCCTGTGATCGCTTTCATGCCTTTCCACACATCACGAGTGTTGTTCTGTTGGAGTTTAGCCTCTAGCTTCCTCCTGTAGGCATCTTTCCCTTCTTGCAGCTAAACTTTAAGCTGCCACTGTACCCTCCTCAACTCGTCCCGATTACCAGATCTGAAGGCTAGCTTATTTTTATTCAGCAGCACCTTTAGCTGGTTGGTGATCCAGGGCTTGTTATTTGGGTAACAGTGGACAGTTTTTGTAGGGATGATGGAGTCCTCACATAAATTGATGTAGTCTGTGATGCAGTCTGTGATGCTGTCAATATATGTCCCGTGAGGCTTGCAGAGTACGTCCCAGTCTGTGGTCTCAAAACAGTTCTGCAAGGCAAGGCATGCTTTAAATGAAAAACAGAGTTTAATTTTGATGAAATGTCCCCTTCATTAACTTTAAAAATAAAAAAATAAATATATAAATGCGGCGTGGCGCAGTTGGGAGAGTGGTTCCTGGTTAAATCCCCACCTTCTACCAACCTCGTCACGTCCGTTGTGTCCTTGGGCAAGACACTTCACCCTTGCTCCTGATGGGTCTTGCATGGCAGCTCCAACCATCAGTGTGTGAATGTGTGTGTGAATGGGTGAATGTGGAAATAGTGTCAAAGCGCTTTGAGTACCTTGAAGGTAGAAAAGCGCTATACAAGTATAACCCATTTATTTATATATTTATAAATATATGAATTATTTACATGCTAACCTAACCAGGAAAATATTCATACACCAGTCTGATTGATAAAAATAGTTTAAACTAAAACTATAAAGAGACTATTGAACACTATTTCTTTCATTTATTTATTGACTTGCTTTCTCTTTCCTCTGTGGTATTTTGCTGTTCATGTTATTGCAATATTGTGCAAAGTGTATACATGGAAAATCTCATGAAAAAACACATTCTGTGGTTTATGTGTTAGAATGTGTGATGCTGATATTTGACTTGTCCCACCTTATTAGCAGCACTAGTATAATTTGTTTGCTGACTCAATGTTGACATAAAAGACATCATTGTATTGATTAATTACCTGATTCTGACTGGTTAGAGGAACAAGACGCGGCATCCTTGATTTTTAAACACTGTCCATGGTTGCTTTGGTCATAAAACATCTTGCTTCTTCCTTGTTTGCAAATGCTGTGTCTTCTTTGTTGGCTGCGGCTATCTCTTCCAGTCTGGCATCAAAAATAGGACTCGAACTGAAAAGATGTGAATTATTCTGGGAGAATCGGAATGTTAGTCCTGGCTCCCATCAATGCTCCATGCCCAGGGCCACCTTGAACTAATGGGGTGCCCTAGGGCCAACGATGTTCCCCACTACCTCCACACCCCAAAAACACAGTTTGAAATATATATATATATATATATATATATATATATATATATATATATATATATATATATATATATATATATTTTGCCTAACAGCAACAATGCAAAAATATCATCCATTTAAACAATTATTGTGTCCATGAATAAATCTCCTTTGTGACAGGCGCATACACGTCTGTGCGAGTGAAACATCTTCAGGAATAGTGCTGGCGATCTGGGAAATTGCCTGTGTTTTAGCTCAGTAGTCAGCACACTCGCCTCTCACGCTTCGTGCCCTGCTCGGAGCAGTACGAAAACATAAGGCAGCCAAGAGAGAGAGAGAGAGTACACAGTCGCTACATGAAGCAGAGGTGTCTGTGATTGACAGACATGAACACAAATCATTGTATTCCGCCGTCAAAATGAGGGTACCTGATTAGGTGGGGCCCCCTGAGCTTCAGCCCAGGTAAGCCTGTGCATTAATCAATCCATCAATCAATGTTTATTTATATAGCCTTAAATCACAAGTGTCTCAAAGGGATGCACAAGCCACAACGACATCCTCGGTACAGAGCCCACATAAGGGCAAGGAAAAACTCACCCCAGTGAGACGTCGATGTGAATGACTATGAGAAACCTTGGAGAGGACCGCATACATGGGTAACCCCCCTCTAGGGGAGACCGAAAGCAATGGATGTCGAGTGGGTCTGACGTAATATTGTGAAAGTCCAGTCCATAGTCCTATTAAAGAGGCCCTCAATGCCCAACCCTATTTCAGAGTACACCAAGCAAGTAGTTATCCTGGAACTGACTATCCCCTGGACAGATCGGATTGAAAAGGGCAAAAGTTGAAGCAATGGCCATCAAACCCGCTGTGAACCAGTCGAGGTTGGGAGCCAAGGTTTTGATGGTCATTCATTAAAACTTCTTGGAGCGAAATCTAAGAAAACTGTCAAGAACATCTCAGAGGCCGCAGATAGGGCTGACTGTGGATTCACAGGAGGGACTGTGGAGCAACGCCCCATTTAGACCCAAACCGTTAACTGGTCATCTCTAGATGAGGGCGAGGATGGATGAAGATTCAAAGCCCACAACAGCCACTTGGGTTCTTTACTGACGGTGAGTCCATGTCGCACCACTCGATGTATCGCAAACTCGATCGCACAGGCCCAGTTCTGACCTTAAAGAAAGTCTGGATGACATCCAAAAACATAATGATGATGCCTGGAGGGACAGTGGACAGCAACTGTGGCTAAGAGAGAAAACAAGCTCTGACATGAGCAACAAAGCACCCCACTAAAATATACTCCAGGAACGCCTGAGAGGGGCGAGGGGTATGAGCATCCCAATCAGATGGAACTACCGCAAAACCACTCGCCAATGGAAGATGAATGCAGTCTGCATCTACCTCAGGAGGGAACAAGTGAAGCAACACAAGAACCACAGCCGGTACAAACGACAGAACCTGGAGGAGTTATGACCAGAATCTCACTACAGCATTTAGCACCGCCAAAGAAGTTCCCCCACTGAGCAGGAAATCAGAACATCATAGGGTGAAGTGGCCTACCTTAACGTAGAGGAGGTGAGGATTGATCACGCTTGACTGGGTCGCCGAGCGAGGGTGTAGTTTAAAGACCCTATGAATCCGGGTTCTTCACTGACAGCGTGCCTAAGTATCACCATTAGGTGGATTTGAACTATGTGGAGAAATAGAGAGAGAAAAAAATAATTGACTGTTATGTTGCTTAACACCGTGATGTCTGCTGGATGAGGTGGTGCACTGCCACATATGCCCTGAATACGACATAGATGTTATGTGTAACACCTTCCAATATGGTTCTCGGTCTGTGTAGACTCTACTGCTTACTTATGTGATCCCTTACAGCAAAATGTAATAACTCATCTTAGTGCCTACTTTTTGGACTCATGTGTTCTCTCAACAAGCCCTGCAGCATTTAGCCATTAAGACCTTCTCGGTGATGTCACACTCAGAGGCTCTCCTCAAGGCCAGAGTTAGCTCATGTTAAAGAGATAAAGCGGAAGCAAAGTTTGGTTTGATAAATTTTTAGGCAGCGTTCCCAGGAACCAACACTTGCTTCCGTCACACTTTATAGCAAATGACTAAGACAAGCTATTGAAGGAGTGGCCAAGTTAAGGATTGAAAGATTGGTAGATACAACCAAGTATACAGAATGTTACACACACATCTGACAGGGTACCCGACTGTATTGTTAGAGGAAATCCATGAAATTCAACCCTATTGTAAAGTTGAGGAAGGGACAAGCGGTAGAAAATGGATGGATGGATGGATGGATGGACAGTCCCTTATGTGATCCAGCAGCTATAACATTATGAAATATCATTGCTAAATAGTTATGCCCAATATTTTTATTTCTGAAAGTCCAAATTTGCCATACTTGCCAACCCTTCCGAATTTTCTGGGAGACTCCCGAATTTCAGTGCCTCTCCCGAAAACCTCCCGGGACAACCATTCTCCCGAATTTCTCCCGATTTCCAGCCGGACTTAAGGCACGCCCCATCCAGGTCCGTGCGGACCTGAGTGAGGACAGCCTGTCGTCACGTCTGCTTTTCCTTCATATAAATAGCGTGCCGGCCCAGTCACGTTATAAAATCTACGGCTTTTGGAGAGTGCACAACTGCACACACAACAAGAAGGAGACGAAGAAGAGACAGTCATGGCAACGACGAGTGACAGAGAATAGAACGAGGATGGACAATTCAACCCTAAACTCACTCCTTTCCTGCAAGTTAAATTTCACAGATGCTGCCTGTACTAGAGTGATCTAAGTTGTTTGTTGCCATCTCCTGGTGAATGTTGGGTATAGTGTTCTGCGGTTACTTTTTGGTTGGCCAACGGTTTACGTTGTATTGCGCACCCTGACGGCAAGTGTGGGAGTCGGTTCTGAAGTATGAAGTAAAGAGACGTAACTTCGTCACCTCCTCTGGATATTGACTCCAACCCAGAACATGACACTGCCCATACATATGCTCTTTCAAAGGCTGTGCTACTGGCTGCAAAGCATTGCACTTTCAAACACAACAATGAGTAGAGGAGTGTTATGTGTGTATATGTGTAAATAAATGAACACTGAAATTCAGGTATTTATTTTATTTATATATATATATATATATATATATATATATATATATATATATATATATATATATATTATATATATATATATATATATATATATATATATATGTATATATATAATAAAGTGAATTCTAGCTATATATATATATATATATATATATATATATATATATGTATTTTATTATATATATACATATATATATATATATATATATATATATATATATATATATATATATATTATATATATATATATATATGTATATATATAATAAAATACATATATATATATATATATATATATATATATATATATATATATATATATATATATATATATATAGCTAGAATTCACTGAAAGTCAAGTATTTATTTTATTTATATATATATATAAGAAATACTTGAATTTCAGTGAATTCTAGCTATAAATATACTCCTCCCCCCTTAACCCCTTAACACTGTTTTCACCCTTTTTTCTGTCGACTACTCCTCCACATTTTTCAACCCAACATTCCTTTGAATCAGGACAAACAACAAAGTTGGTTTTTGAACTGAAAAATTCCCAGTTTTCCCAGGAATTCAGTAACACAATTTCTCAATTAAAAGGAGCCATATGTAGAAATTTCATGTAAAGTCATCATTAAATGGCCCTAATATGTCAAAGGGAATTAAAAAATCATGTTCTTTTCGAATACCTTTATAACGGATAACGGTAGTTCAGCCGGGATATGCTCATTTCAAAATGTTATTTACAGCCCCAAAATATTGTTAATGTTTTCATGCCGATGCTCCGCCCTCCACCGTTTGACCAATTAGAAAGTCCGTGAGTGTGTCACATCCAGTTTGCCAGTTACACACCGCCACCTTCGTCGAGCTACTGCCACTGGTAAAGTTACTAAACATGTCAGACCTTAGTAAATCTAAAAGGCGTGGATTATGATTCATGACAAACCCAGGAACAAAACAAGGATTTGTATCGGGGGTGCCTTTGAAAGAGGGAGACGATTGAAGGCGGAGAAGATGTTTTCATTTGACGCCAAACTTGCTAATTCATCCTTGATAGGTGAGTTAGGCATTTACGTTTTCTTATTACTTGTAATAGAGGGAAATGTGCATTTCATATGTAAACTATATTGTCCAATAGGGTCTATGATCTTGTCTAACAAAGCTAGTATGTCCGTGCAACGAATGCTTAGTTTGATGGTGCTCAGCTCCTCGTGTACTAATGCTTAGCATGCTAGCCCAGTCAATGACACATCAACATATAGGCTAACGGGGAAATATGTGCCTGTTAGCTTGTATGTTAATGTGTATTCGAACTGACAGTGCAAAATATATTTTCGACAAATAAAACCTATGTGGATATGGCTAGTGTCAGTGCCTATTTCGTTCTCAATATGCTGATACACTGAGGAAATGGGTTCTAACATTAGCACGGCTATCATGGCAATGTGAAACGTATGGAGACAGCCAATTCACATGATAAAGTAATTCCTTGTTTGTGTTTGCATATTGTGGACTACATGTACCAAGTTATATGGCAATCTGAAATGTTTGAAGCAGTAGCCTATAGGCATACCGTGGTAAAATGTCTCGTCTTTAGTTTTGGGCGTACATTATGCTACTAAGCATGCTCTACTTTTTATCCACCAGTATAACCATTGCTAGCGTTGGTTGTAGTTCGTTTCAGTCTTTGTTTTCTGATAGTACTAACAATAACCATATGATTGCCATTTGTTGTGATATTGTACGCAGGCATGATATACTTTTTCCTGAAAATAGCCACATTTCTGTGTAAAATGTGTTGATTAGAGATTTGTTATTGACAAAACGCTTGTCTATTCAGCTATTATGGTCCCAGCATCTCAACCCCTAGTCAGAGGCATTGGAAGTTTGAAGTTCCTTGGAGTAGCCAAGTCGATCGAGCTGGATTCGGCTGCGTATCTGGCAACCTCAGTCAGAGAGAGGGGCAGGGGACTACAGAATTTGATCGTGATTGCAGTACCATTTATGGCCAGATTATTACATATGGCTCCTTTAAAAATGTTACTACTTTCAACATTTCTCGACAGATTTGAAAAATTCCAACACCAAACATTTCAACTCATTCAGAACATTCACATTTATGCCATTTTCAAAAAAATTCTCGCTTTCCCGAAATTCCCAAATTTTCATGAAATGAAATTCCACAAGTCCCACATTTTTCATTAGATTCAAACGGTTCCAACTTCAAAATATTCAGCCTGTTCAAGAATTGTGTATTCAATAATTCTAAATAAATTCCCGGATTTTCCAGTTTTCAGGGACATTTTCCCCATTCAAAATTAATTGTCCATTTTTCAAACTTCCACAATTCCCACATTATTGAACCAATTCAAACCATTCCACGTTCAACACATTCAACTCATCCTGGACATTCAAACTATAATTTTCCCACGTTCAACAACATATCAGGAATTCCTGTTTTTTTCTAATCCTATTTCAACCCTTTTTTTTGTTCGGCTACTCCTTTCACAGTTTTCAAACCCATTTCAAGCGTTCCACTGTCAAAACATTTCTATTAGTCAGGACAAAAACAAAGTTGGTTTAGAAACTAGAAAAAATCCAGATTTTCCCGAAATTGCAGGAAATCCAAAATACCATTTCTCAATTTAAAACATTTTACTACTTCAACATTTCTTGACTGATTTAAATAATACCAACACCAACCAATTCAGCTCTTTCAGGACATTAATGCTATTAATATTTTTTTATTTAAATTCCCTCTGTTCCCGAAATTTCCAGGAAGTTCCCATTTAACTGAATGGGTAATTTTTCCAAGTTCCACAATTACCACATTTTTCAACCTAATTATATCATTCTAACGACACATCGCACTCATCCTGGACATTCAAACTAACACTTTCCCAAGTTCCAAACCAAATTTGGGTTTTCCTGGAAATTCATGAATTCTTGGAATTCTGTAAGACTTCAATTCAATTATAAATTGTCACTAGTAACACATTTATTAACCAATTCATACCATTCCAACACCAACCAATTCAGCTCATTTAGGACATTCATGCTATTTATCGCCTTCAAGAAATTCCTGTTATTCCCAAATTACCAGGAAATTCCCATAGGACATTTTTCCAAGTTACACAATTCCCAGCTTTCTCAACCGATTCAATTAGTTTTAACACCAACATGTTCAGCTCATGAATTTTATTACAAGGTGCCATCTTAGAAGTATACTAGCTGTTCCCCTGTCAGCATTTGATCTAATGTTTTACTTTTTAACCTAAAAGTCATGGATTCCGTTACTTGGCGCATTCTTAAAAGTATGCTAGCCTTTTACCTGTTAGCATGCTAATATTAGTGTGCTATTATTATCAAGCTAATTTTCTACTTTTTTAAACCTAATAATAATGGATTTTGTTGCTTGGTGCCATCTTAGAAGTATGTTAGCTATTCCACTGCTATCATGCTAACAGTTTATGATAGCATTTGATCTAATTTTGTACTTTTTAACCTAATAGTCACGGACTTCGTTACTTGGCGCCATCTTAAAAGTATGCTAACCTTTCACCTGTTAGCATTCTAATTTTAGCATGTTCATATTAGCAGGCTAATTTTCTATGCTAACATTTTAGCTAATTTTGCACATTTTGAACCTAATAATCATGTATTCCGTTACTTAGTGCCATCTTAAAAGTATGCTAGCTGTTTCACTGTTACCATGCTAGTGTTAGCATGATAATGTTTTATGCTAACATTTTTACCTAGTATCAAATTTTGTAACCTAATGAACATGTATTTTGTAGCTCTTTACCTGTTAACATGTTAATGTTAGCAAGCTAACATTTTCCTAGCATTTTAACTAATATTTTACATTGTAAACCTAATCATCATGGATTCCATTACTTGGCGCCATGTTACAAGTATGCTAACTGTTTCCCTGTCAGCATGAGTTTTTATGCCAGAATTTTAGCTAATGTGATACATTTACAGCTAAAAATGTATAGATTGTTACATTGCAACCTCTTGAAATATGCTAACTCTCCTAACTATACAACTATTTATCATTTCAAAATTCATACTGCATTTCAGTACAATTTCTGCTCTTCACCTCCCAAACCATTTTGTCCTTTAATACATTTCAACTTCAAAACCATTTCTATATGCCACTAGTATTTCACTTTAGCGTAAGCTCTTCAGGATTCAAACCATTTTAACATTTAAACGTTTTCAACATTCAAACCATTTCTGCATTCATCCTACATTCCATTAGTATTTACATTCAGCGTCAGCTCTTCAACATTCAAACCATTTTAACATTCAAACTATTCTTACATTAATTTTATATCCCATTAGCATTTCAGTTCAACTTCAGCATTGGAATTGCCCTTATCTAGTTTACACTGTAAAATTCTGTTAATGTTTATTTACATATCTTAATTGTTTTCAAACAGTGCCTGTAACACAGCAGTAAAACAGCTGATCAAACAAAACAGAAGTTATTGTCATTGACACACAAGCCGCGGAAGTTAGCTCTCCAATCAGCTAAACCGACTCAATAATTCCACGGTAACATCTTAGTGAGTTTACTGAGGAATTTGTGAAGAAAAGTAACGGCTTTTAGTTCGGAATTTACGGTATACATAAAGACGCTAAATTGATTTTTAGTAGATCAGCTTTGTGTGTGCTATCAAGTTTGCACATGTTTTAATACATGCAAACCTATAGTAGATCAAGCCCTTCATGTTTTCACGTTTACATTTTCCTTAAAACAATACAACTATTCTTACAAAATGCAATTTTATTTTGCAACAATACAGTTTGACATTATTCTTGTAATATTTCAATTTTATTCTGAGAGTACCAAACCTTTTTTTTCTTTT
This sequence comes from Nerophis lumbriciformis, assembly GCF_033978685.3. Taxonomy (NCBI): domain Eukaryota; kingdom Metazoa; phylum Chordata; class Actinopteri; order Syngnathiformes; family Syngnathidae; genus Nerophis; species Nerophis lumbriciformis. Next base: position 40,151,223 of record NC_084555.2, read on the forward strand.
TCATAGTGACCCTAACAACCCTTTGATAACAATATTGCTACAGCAGTAATGCAACAGAACTGTATGCGTGCATGAAATTCATTCACACATGCAGTTGTCATAATCTGATTTAGCATTCCTGCAGAAGACACTTAAATATATATTTGTCAAAGAGCTGCAGGGTATAGGTCATGAAAGACAGACATGATCATGTGCAACACAGACAGGGAATTCCAGCTCAAGTTTAAGCGTATAATCTATGGCTGAAGGCTTTTTGTGCCATTATATTAAACTACAACCTGGTTCTATTGAGCAGAAACATGTGTGAGAATGTAAGGAATTCCAAAGATAGGGCCACTAAAGTAAATGTATAGCCTCCTGATAGGGACAGTAATAAGAAGAATAAATGCCTGGAATGTATATATTTAAAAAATTATACATGCATAGTGACAGCACTCAACTTTTATAGTTATATTTATCTAGGTCAGATGAATGCTTTTTGATCCTCCCTCTGTTATATTCAAAGTAGGTCAGGCATGTGCTGTGGATCTTAAAGGAACGCCAATAACACATTTACCTCCAAATATCCCACAATGCACTGACCGTGGAAAGATGATGAAGGTTCAAGCTTTACTCAGTGGGAATGTTCTCTCATCACTTCTTACTGTACAGGAGCGACCAGTTCCTGGAACATTCACATATGGATTTCACGCTCTGTAGTCCTGAAACACATGGGAGCATGATGTGCGTGAAGGTCTGTTCCATAAATAAGTGACCTACAATATGAGATACTGTATTTATAGTCCAAGAGGCTTTACAAAGAGTAATTTTATTCATTCCTATTTTTTTTAATTACTATTACCGGTAGTATTACGTTTGTAATAAGAACGGGTACCTTTCACGTTTAAACTAGTACAATACAATTTTATAGTACCTAGAAATCATTATTTGTATGCTTATTTGTTTAATAATAATATAACAATTTTAAATTTAACATTTAACAGTTAGTTGATACTGATAACTGTGCTGTCCAGTTGCTATATCTTGTTTTCTTACACTTCTTACTTATTTATTTGCAGGTATGCAGTCATTTCAGTTTCAATGTGTAAGTCTGGCCTTTTGTTAAGCTCTACAGAAAGTTTGCCTGTTAGTACTGTACTTATTACACACCAGCTCTTTGAATGTAACATGTATCTTAGTTGTAGTTTTGATAACCAAATTCGGATATATGGCAATCACCATGTCAGGGTTTCCACGGGGCATTAAAAATCATTAAAAGTCATTAAATGGGATGTCCAGAAGCATTAAAAAATGTATACAATTGTAGGACTTTGTTGATAGTCAATACATCAATCCATTAAACAATAAATGAAAATGTATTTAAGAACATTGCGGTCATCGATAAATTGCTATGCCTGTCTGTGTTTCTTTTTCTCCTGACTGGTTTTAAAGTACCAGTAGAGTGGTAAAACAAGTTGCCTGTGTATTGAACCTAATATCACATATATCTGATTTATGACACCTAAAGACTTTCAGAGTTTACGAATAATTAGATATGATCAAAATAGTATCAATCCCATGGAGACTCCCTAACCATTTCTTTTAAATGAGGAAGCCAGACACATAGTTGTAGGGACCGCAGATGCCTTGCCCACCAAAAACAATGCAAACCATGCAGACTTTGTGTAAGCCAACAACAATTACTTTGAGAAAAATGATGATCCACAACCTTATATTTTTGATCCTGAATATAAGGTGGATGAGCTACAAGTTTTAGAAGCTCTGCTGAGTAGATCCGATCCAGCTTTAGTGAAACACCACGCATCATGTAGCAGTATTGCTATGTGCTAAACAAGAAATAAAAACTACAAACATAATAAAATGATAGCTTGTAGTACAATGTCTGCTTTTATTTCGATGACAAATGATTGGATGTGCATATCTTTCCGTTTAGATGAATAATTAATCATGATGCACACGAAGGGTTAACAAGGAAGTCTCCCTGCAGACACTGTGTTGGGTTGTATTGTGTTTGTCTCCATCCCTGGGTATCAACTGAATGTCACAGATGAACAACTTCTAGATCAGTGGTTCTTAACTTGGGTTCGATCGAACCCTAGGGGTTTGGTGAGTCGGCCTCAGGGGTTCGGCGGAGGTCAAAACACACACGACTTATCGTGTGAATAAAAACTTCTCCCTTTCGGCGTATTAAGGATACGGCAACAACAGAAGTCACACTGATTTGCAGGTGTGTTGTGAGTTCATGCACTGTGTTGGTTTTGTTCTTTGAACAAGGTGATGTTCATGCACGGTTCATTTTGTGCACCAGTATAAAAACATGGTAACACTTTAGTATGGGGAACATATTCACCATTAATTAGTTGCTTATTAACATGCAAATTAGTAAAATATATGCTCTTAACTAGTCATTAGTAAGTACTTATTAATGCCTTATTCGGCATGGCCTCATTATAACCCTAACCCTTTAACCCTGGCCCTAACCCTCAAACCCTAACCCTAACCCTAACCCTAACCAAATAACTCTAAATGAAGTCTTTGTTACTTAGAATATGTTCCCCATACTAAAGTGTTACCAAAAACATATAACTTTGTCTTGAATTCGACATTTTTATTTTTATTTTTTTTTTCACTAAAGAAGGGTTCGGTGAATGCGCGTATGAAATTAGTGGGGTTCGGTACCTCCAACAAGGTTAAGAACCACTGTTCTAGATTGAAGGCTGAATTCTCCTATTATCCAAATGAGAGGCACAATGCATAATCTAGAATAACTTTGCTGAGACTCTATGATGCCGACTCATAGTAAAGGCAGCAAAGGGCTTCTTATAGCTGCATGTCTGTATCATTGCGCCGCAAATAAATAGTTTGTTTGCGTTAGCGCTTATAATAACAACATTGCTAATATTTGGTTAAAATTCAGGTCACCATATGTATAAAGAGTATTGTTGTCGGGTTTTGGATCGTTATTTAGAGGGTTTTGTGGGCAAAATAGAGATCCCCCTATGGCTACATTGTTAGCGGACCTTTTATGTATTCAATTATTCATGAATGCATAAAAAAAGAAAAACATATGTGTTTATGTCTAGGAATTGTGAATGATAGACAGCACATCTCTCTCTAATTTTTGCGTATTCCAGCGTGACTGATCTGATACTATGGTCAGAGTGCAGAAGCATTCCCATTGTCACGTCAATTGACGTCAATCTCCGGAAAATACCGAAGACGTTCGGAGCGGAATATCTAAAATGGCTGACTGAATTTGTGGTATTTTGTGATGTTTTTACATACTTTGCTGATTGTAAATGCGATTGGATATCGTTTAATGGATGCAATGAAACACAATTAAGCACAAAATGTCAACTTGTTTTTCCACTCTACTGGTACTTTAAAACTGGATACAAGAGTTTAGGTCCTGTAAGGTCTAAAACCGTGAAAAGTGCTGCCTCACAATACGGCAAAATGAAATAGCTCGGGGGCCCAAAGTTTGCCATTCTTTGGTGACTGTAGGTGTGTAGTTCCTATTTGTGACACCATGTCATGTTCATGAGGAAGCTGAATTTGTTTCATAAACAACTCCTTTATTTCACTTGCCGCTTCACATGAGCTAACTTGGCTAACATTAGCAACTCACGAGACGCAGGAACCGCACGTGACCTACGGTTGTTTAGGATGGACAAACAATTCACTCACAACAGACTCTTTTATTCTCTGACATTCCCACAGTAAATGAATAACAGTTCATTCAGCTGCCTGACTTTAAACATAACTTGCTATCTAATGTACCGATTTTAAATAACTGAGAGGGTGTAACATATAATCTATTCAAGATGTTTAATTGACTCAGTTTATTCTTAATGCATCTGAAGGGCTTATTGGCATTTTTCCAAATATTTTTCCATGACATGTCTTTATCTAAAAACGTTTAACAATTAAAAAAAAAATCATATCATGATGAAAAAACAAATCCTACAATTTGTGGCTATTATAAGTTATACTTTCAGAGAATAAGCATTTTTACAGCATGTTTTTAAAGAGATGCAGTTTTAAAAATGACTTCTGGTTCTGGCTATATTATATTTACTAACTAATTCAGAATTGGATGTTTATTTAGAGGGCTTAAGTGATGTTCCCTCTTTGATAATTTTGATTGAGTGTGATGATTGACGGATGGAACCTTTTAATTGGCTATTGTCTATTGCTGTGCACAAAGTCAGAACACCGGATGCTACTACAGAAAAATAAATGAATTAAAATACATTTTCAAATGAAACAGTCTTGCGAGCCAAATCTAATTCACTAGATAGTAACAATTAATGCAAACTTTTCAACTATTCAACATTACTTTTGTCAAACCTTAACAATTGTGTGTATACAGACAATTGTAAGCTTATGACTATATACAAAACCCAAAACCAGTGGAGTTGGCATGTTGTGTAAATCGTAAAAAGAAACAGAATACAATGATTTGCAAATCCTTTTCAACTTATAGTCAATTGAATAGACTTGAAAGACAAGATACTTACAGTTCGAACTAGAAAACTTAGTTATTTTTTGCAAATATTAGCTCATTTGGAATTTGATGTTTCAAAAAAGCTGGCACAAGTGGCAAAAAAGAGTGAGAAAGTTGAGGAATGTTCATCAAACACTTATTTGGAACATCTCACAGACGAACAGGCTATTTGGTAACAGATGGGTGCCATGATTGGGTATAAAAGCAGCTTCCATGAAATGCTCAGTCATTCACAAACAAGGATGGGGCGAGGGTCACCACTTTGTGAACAAATGCTTGAGCAAATGGTCCAACAGTTTAAGAACAACATTTCTCAACAAACTATTGCAAGAAATTTAGGGATTTCACCATCTACGGTCCGTAATATCATCAAAAGGTTCAGAGAATCTGGAGAAAGGCCAAAAACCAATATTGAATGCCTGTGACCTTTGATCCCTCAGGCGATACTGCATTAAAAAGTGACATCAGCGTGTGTAAAGGATATCACCAAATGGGCTAAGGAACACTTCAGAAAACCACTGTCAGTAACTACAGTTTGTTGCTACATCTGTTAAAGTTAAAAAAAACAACTCTACTATGCAAAGCCAAAGCCATTTATGAACAACACCCAAATGGACTGATGCAAAGTGGAAAAGCGTTCTGTGGTCTGACGAGTCCACATTTCAAATTGTTTTTTGGAAACTCTGGACGTCGTGTCTTTTGTAACAAAGAGGAAAAGAACCCTCTGGACTGTTCCAGGCGCAAAGTTGAAAAGCCAGCATCTGTGATGGTATGGGGGTGTATTAGTGCCCAAGACATGGGTAACTTACACATCTGTGAAGGCACTATTAATGCTGAAAGGTACATACAGGTTTTGGAGCAACATATGTTGCCATCTAAGCAATGTCTTTTTCATGGACGCCCCTGCTTATTTCAGCAAGACAATGCCAAGCCACGTGTTACAACAGCGTGGCTTCATAGTAAAATAATGCGGGTACTAGACTGGCCTGCCTGTCTCCCATTGACAATATGTGGCGCAATCAGAAGCCTAAAATACCACAAAGGAGACCCCGGACTGTTGAACAACTTAAGCTGTACATCAAGCAAGAATGGGAAATAATTCTACCTGAAAAGCTTCAAAAATGTGTCTCAGTTCCCAAACGTTTACTGAGGGTTGTTAAAAGCAAAGGCCATGCAACACAGTGGTAAAAATGCCCCTGTGCCAACTTTTTTGCAATGTGTTGCAGTTCAAATATTAAGTATCTTGTTTTTGCACTGTATTCAATTGAATATATGTTGAAAAGGATTTGCAAATCATTGTATTCTGTTTTTATTTACGATTTACAGAACGTGCCAACTTCACTGGTTTTGGGTTTTGTACATTCTGAGTGTCATATTCATTAAAAAACTAAACAAACCACTAAAAAACGGAATTAACTTTAGTTGTTTTACTGAATTATATGACAGTTAGAATGTTCATAAAAATACAGAATGTGGGATTTAAAATATTACCTATGAAGAATAAAACACTGGATAATGAGAATATATGAACGTTGCTCCTCTACTGCAGACCACCTCCTTGATCGACATCTTTTATAATCAAGCAAGAACAACAAAGATGCAACAAACACAGCGAAACATAAAGACAAAGGGTAGAAAAAACACTCACAAATTCGTAAAACTATCACTGTTCTGCAGAACTGTGTTCTAGAAATCTGCCTCTGTCTGACACTCGCTGTCTAGAAACAAGCCCCATCCACTCTGTCCCCTCTGTTCGTGTCTGGTCTGCATGATACAGAGCTTCGTATGTCACTCAGATGTACGGATTCTAATCATTGGAATCATATCTATAATTTGAAAATATCCAGCCGGCCGCATTGAAATGTTTATTATGTTGTATTATGCCCAGGTTGCCCAGTTAATTGCTTTTTTTTATGGTGTTGCAAGACCCGTGTCACGTGACTTCAAACTTGACACCTCATTGGCTGTTTTTGAGATTGATTGATTGATTGATTGAAACTTTTATTAGTAGATTGCACAGTTCAGTACATATTCCGTACAATTGACCACTAAATGGTAACACCCGAATAAGTTTTTCAACTTTTTTAAGTCGGGGTCCACGTAAATCAATTCATGGTACAAATATATACTATCATTATAATACAGTCATCACACAAGTTAATCATCAGAGTATATACATTTAATTATTTGCATTATTTACAATCCGGGGCGTGGGATGAGGAGGGTTTGGTTGATAACAGCATACTTCAGTCATCAACAATTGCATCATCAGAGAAATGGACATTGTAACAATAGGTCTGACTTGGTAGGATACGTACAGCGAGCAGAGAACATAGTGAGTTCAGATAGCATACGAACAAGTATATACATTACAAATACATTTGATTATTTACATTTGGTTATTTACAATCCGGGGAGGTGGGATGTGGAAGGGGGAGGATGTTAGTCAAGGGTTGAAGTTGCCTGGAGGTGTTCTTTTAGTGCGGTTTTGAAGGAGGATAGAGATGCACTTTCTTTTACACCTGTTGGGAGTGTATTCTATATTGATGTGGCATAGAAGGAGAATGAGTTTAGACCTTTGTTAGATCGGAATCTGGGTTTAACGTGGTTAGTGGAGCTCCCCCTGGTGTTGTGGTTATGGCGGTCATTTACGTTAAGGAAGTAGTTTGACATGTACTTCGGTATCAGGGAGGTGTAGCAGATTTTATAGACTAGGCTCAGTGCAAGTTGTTTTACTCTGTCCTCCACCCTGAGCCAGCCCACTTTGGAGAAGTGGGTAGGAGTGAGGTGTGATTTGGGGTTGAGGTCTAGAAGTAATCTGACTAGCTTGACTGGGATGTTTGGAGTCTATATTTGAGGATTTTGGAGGTGCTAGGGTACCAGGAGGTGCATGCGTAATCGAAAAAGGGTTGAACGAGAGTTCCCGCTAGAATCTTCAAGGTGCTTTTGTTTACCAGAGAGGAGATTTTGTAGAGAAATCTCATTCATTGGTTGACCTTTCTGATTACCTTGATTGCCATTTTATCACAGGAAAGATTAGCCTCTAGAATGGAACCTAGGTAGGTGACCTCATCTTTCTAACAATGTCACCCACTTTTATAGTGAAGTCATTGACTTTCTTGAGATGCAATCTACAGCATCGATTGCATCAGTCGTGATTTACCCAGAAGTCAGCAGCGAATTTTTTTACACTGAATTTTTCAGCCCATCCATTCATTTGCTATGGCTTATTCCCTTCGGGGTCGCGGGGGGTGCTGGAGCCTATTTCAGCTACAATCGCACTGAATTTAATTTTTTACACTGAATTCTTATACACTGAAAATTAAAACACTGAATTTTTAAACACACGCATTTTGCTGAAATTTTGTTTCAATTAAATTTTCAGCATAATTAGATTTTTTTTAGAATTTATTTCTCAAAATTAAAACGCAGAAAATTCAATTACATAAATTCAGTGTAAAAAAAAAATGTTTTCGTAATGAGGACACAAATGAACCTCCGTAGTAAATAAACATAGACAAGAACTGAAAATGATCAATCTAATCATCAAAGTGACGATCTGACATTCAGCACTGTGTCATGTTGCTTTTGCAAACAAATTGAGGACAAATATTTTATATTGCATTCATTTGCTTCACTTTCTGCATCTGTGTTGAAAAACATATTATACTCATGAATGGTCAAATACAACATAGTGCACATACGGTATAGGCAAACAACTATTCTAATGTCTGTTTTCTTGCTATTCACTTTATCTACATTGGTTTGGTTTTAGTGTGCACATAAAAAAAAAATAGGGGTGGGCGGATCGATCCTTTTCCTTAGAACTCCACATAGCAACAGTGACAACTCTTGCATGAACTTGAACAACAAGAAATCAACATGACTACAAATGCTGTGTGTTGACTCGCCCTGGGCGCTGGCAACCAACTGCTCCTCAAAGGAATAGTTTACTTGTTTTTGTAACAGGTATTTAACTTGTTTAGTCAGAAAGAATCATGAAGTTTTGCACAGTGTTTCTTCATTTTTGCGTGTTATCTGGCCATCCTTTTTCTTCTTCTGATCCTATTCAGGGTTGTTGGAGCCTGTCCCAGGTGACCTCAGGTGACACCCTGGACTGGTCACCAGTCAATCATTGACAAAAAAAAACCCAAAACATGCTCACTCCCAAATAAATGTGTTTTTTTGGACTGTAAAATGCACTTACAACCCTTTCATGGCAGTTTTATGGCTGTCACACATAAGAGATACGTGTGGACTGAAGGCTGGAGCCTGTTCAATAAATGACGCTAGCAAGTAACCGTAAGCAAGCAAGCCCAAAACATTAATGTTTCATTGAGAATATAAAACATTACACACGGCGCTCAAAAACCTTCAACATGTTTAGTACGACGTTAGTAAACTACGAAGCTGCACCGCTTGATGGATTGTTGGGGCATTGCGGCTACCGTAGTCAGACGTACTGTGCTTCAACACACGGGTATTATGACGGTGTGTATAAGGACACCAAAATGGTACCTATTAGGAGGGATATTATCTAGCGTTTTGTCTCGACCTATTATAGAATACATATAACATTATTGCACATTATAGTCCGTAAAAATAAAAAGACATGACACATGAGGACATGACGGACACATTGTGCTCACTCAGGCCTGTTTAATGCTACTATGGCTCTTGGGTAAAAACTGTTTTTTAGTCTATTTGTGCCCGCTTTTAGCACCCTATAGCGCAGGGGTCCCCAAACTTTCTGACTGTATATATATATATATATATATATATATATATATATATATATATATATATATATATATATATATATATATATATTGAAGTGGAAGCACGTACATAAGACCCGCCCACAAAATGGTGCATCCTGACGATATAAGTTTATGGATGATCTGTAAAACATAATCTATGAAAAATCATGACCAAAGAACCACCATTACATGTTATTCTGATTCTGATTATGTAGACCACAAGAAAGTTTTTGAGGTAGAAAAAAAAAATCGTAATACGACCCCTTAATTGCGCCTTATAATACGAAAAATATGATACACTTGAGTATTTTAACTCATTGAGGTGCCTCAGCATGCAGCTGTATTAGCACCAACACACATTACAATTGTAATCGATACTCTCCTCCATGTCGAAAGCCATTGTGCATCTGCATGGGATACAACTGTCAGTCAACACCAATGCATACCCTTCCACATGAGTAAGAAACATGACAAGCCAACACTGTGCAAATGACACATGCTGTCTTCGCAGCGTGTTTTAATGGCCACCACGACCATAAGCATGATGTTATTTGGCCCAAACCCAGATGAACATATGGTGGCATAAAACAGTCCAAGCCCTCACACGTGAGCTAGGAGAGTAGAAAAAAAGTTTTATTGTGGCAGACAGGGTTATGTCCAATAAAGCGAAGGAATCCCCATCGTTAGGATGAAAGCATCAGAGATGGAAAGTGGGTCAGAAAGAACAAGTCTGGGTCGTTAACAAGGACACAAGAATGCAGTGCGTGGATCAAATAGTGGAGGAAGGAAATATACTGTAATGGTCAACACGTGCAGAGGGGGCCGCAGATAGAAACGTTGAAAGATGTGGGGTCAGTTTGTACATTAAATATGCTAAAACCAATCCAATATAGGTCAATATGAACAAAACAGCATGTGTACTCTACATTTGTGTTATAGGACACAGAGCTGATCAGGGTAAAATCTAATCATTAAGGCTGTCCATACGATAAAATATCTTAATTAAATTAATCACAGTGTTGCTGTGAATTCATTTTGATTAATTATGATTAAATATAATTCATTTTAAGATATATTTATGGTGTTCCATATTACACAAGCAAAGAGACTAAAGAAAGTAGGTAATATATACCAGTGTTTCTTAACCATAGGGCCGTGACCCAGTGTTTCTCAGCTGAGGTCCATAGGGCCGCAGAGGTACTGAGCTGTAATACACGTGTCCACCACTTGTGGCAGTAATGACAATATCAAACAAACAGAAGAACTCTGGCGCTAAAGTCACAGAGAAGTTTCTTAGACGCAAAAATTATGACAAAAGTGATGAAACTGTATTTTTTCATTAGCACTTAAATGTTATTGACCGTTAAGTTAAATAACATATATATTATTATTATGTAATATTACCTAGTTAGAATGTATTTATTTTAGCACTGCGTAATTGTATGTAAACTTGTTTTTCGTCAGTTTTATAAGTTCCTTCTTTTGCAGTATATTTGATTAGAGTTTTTTTTGTAATTCGTCAAACACAAGGGTTCGAGTGACAAGGTTTATCCTGTTTAACTGTAAGTAGGTTAAATGTAAATATTGAATATGATTACAATCAAGAGTAAGATTACTGAATTAGTGTTAATATTTAAGTGGGTGCCCAGCCCCTCTGTTGTGGAAAAGTTCCGAGGTTCAAAACTCCTGAATGCTGTGTGTACCTAATTTGTTAAAGAATCATCTTTAACATCATGTTCATGTTAACGGGGAACTGCACTTTTTTGGAATTTTGCCTTTCACAAATCCTGATGTGAGACAAGAACACATGTTTTTCTTTTTTTTACGGAATATAATTTGTCAGCTTGTCGGCCAGCTGCTGGGGTAGTGACCTTGTGTGTCAGCATGTCTGTGATCTTCTTTTAATTCTTTTAAAAAAAATATATAATTATTATTATTATTACTATTATTTTTGGGCAGCACGGTGGAAGAGGGGTTAGTGCGTCTGCCTCACAATACGAAGGTCCTGAGTAGTCGTGAGTTCAATCCCGGCCTCGGGATCTTTCTGTGTGGAGTTTGCATGTTCTCCCCGTGACTGAGTGGGTTCCCTCCGGGTACTCCGGCTTCCTCCCACCTCCAAAAACATGCACCTGGGGATAGGTTGATTGGCAACACTAAATTGGCCCTAGTGTGTAAATGTGAGTGTGAATGTTGTCTGTCTATCTGTGTTGGCCCTGCGATGAGGTGGCGACTTGTCCAGGGTGTACCCCGCCTTCCACCCGATTGTAGCTGAAATAGGCTCCAGCGCCCCCCGTGACTCTGAAGGGACTAAGCGGTAGGAAATGGATGGATGGATGGATTATTTATTTTATTTTTTTATTATTATATTGTATTATTATTATTTTTTATTTTCCCCTCCCTCAGGGGGGAATTCGACAGGGCGGTTGCCGGTTGTTCCATCTCCATCGTTGGGGTCCCTGCGTGTGGGGTGGGTGGTTCCACCAATGTTCAAATATGTACATACAAATACACATATACTCACATACACACCATTATTTATACATACATGCATACATACATACATACATACATACATACCTACACTCCCACATACATACACAAATACAGTACATACCTACATACTCAAAGTTCGTACATCCACCCGCACATTCACTGTATAAACATACATATACACATACTGTACATATACATTCACTGTACAAACATACATATATACATACTGTACATATACAAGTACATATACATACATACACTCATGCACATAATTACGTTTCATCAAACATAAATTAACGTTGTTACCCTAGGGTAAACTGGGTATAACACAAGGCACACTGACAAAGCCTAACCTATTGTTACTATAACAATCTACAAGGTTAATATAGCTGGCTTCTTTTTCTTCCCCTCCATTTTTCTGCTTTCTTTTGTATCTCTAGTTATCATTACGTATATGTATTGTTGCATTTGAACAACTGTATTGTTGATAAGAGAGGTAAATTATTGGTATTGTTCATTATCAATGGCGCGTATTCGTATTGCTCCATTTGTAGCGTAATAATGCTCATTGTCATTTCTGTATTATTATTTATTTCACCAACTGCTTATTTGCTATCACTTTTACCATCAGATTTGTTTGCTGATGTTGCTCTATTGTTGTTGTTGTGTTCGCTGTTGTTGTTTTTGTCTCTCTGTCTTATCCTCCTCTTGTCCCCACAATTTTCCCCTCTGCCTTCCTTTTATTCTCTTTCAATCCCCTCCTGCTCCGGCCCGGCTGCACCAAATGATAATACAAATACATTTAATAAAGTCAAATACAAATAAGGCAACAAGAGAAGCATTCCACACATCTCTTTTGTAAAGTAAATCTGAACAGCCGTTTTGGGCATCTACATCAACTATATGATTTGCCTGAGAAGCTGGACAGGACAAAAAAACAAACATATATATATATATATATATATATATATATATATATATATATATATATATATATATATATATATATATATATATATATATATATATATATATATATATATATATATATATATGTCATGTCTGTGTAATCATGTTTTGTTTTGTTTAGTTACTGGACTCTTTAGTTTCTGGCTTTTCACTCTCTTGTCTTGTTTCCATGGTTACCCATTAGTTTCACCTGTTCCACGTTTGGACTCATTGTTTGTCACCATAGCAACCCATTAGTTTTCACCTGCCCTCACGATTCACGCACCTGTCTTTAATCATGTCACTATTATTTAAACCCATTGTTGCCAGGAAGTCTCGGTGGCGACATCATACCCCTGACTTTCTGCTTCTCACTCTGTTTACCTCTGCGCACTTCATGCCATGTCAAGTAAGTTTTTTTCGATTCATGCCACAGTTAGCGACTTTTGTTCATGTACATAGTTTTTTGCCCACGTGCAAGTCTTTTTGTTTCGTTAGTCAAGTTTGTACTTCCGCCTTGAGCGCGCTTTTTGTTCCTTTGTTAGTGTAAAATAAATAATGTCTTCACCTTCACGCCATGTCTGGTCCAAATGTTCATTTGCACCACGGGAGAACAAACCACGCCATAGTCCAAGTCCTGACAATATATATATATATATATGTGTATGTATATATATATGTGTATATATATATATATATGTGTATATATATGTATATATATATATATATATATATATATATATATATATATATATATATATATATATATATATATATTTGTCAGCTCGTAGTACACAGCTAACAATGGAGCTAATTGGAGTCATCTCTTCACCCAAGTATTGCCGACATTATTATTCCAAACTACGTGTCCAGCGTCCAAAATGCGGCCCGCTTGTAAGTCCCAAGTAAAAAAAATTAAAATTAAAATTATGTATATATATATATATATATATATATATATATATATATATATATATATATATATATATGTATATGTATATATATATATATATATATATATATATATATATATATATATATATATATATATATATATATTTATTTATTTATTTTTTTAATATAATTTTTTTAAATCTGTCCTTTCTAATCCATTTTCTACCGCTTGTTACTCTCGGTGTCTCCTAGCCACTCAGGCAAACCATATTGTCTAAAAATGCATTTTCCCATCGATAACGCTCGGTATATATATATATATATATATATATATATATATATATATATATATATATATATATATATATATATATATATATATATATATATATATATATAATGGCATTGTTTTATCTATTAATGTGGATCCTAAGTTAATAATGATGATAATAATAATTGCCGTGGTCTGATATAAAATAATAGCCATTCACACTCACTCCTATGGACCATTTAGGGCCTAATTTACCAAGATCCAAATACCAAGCGCTAAACAGCGTGTGCAATCTATAAATTAGTATGTACTATTAGTGGGCGTGTTGCGTGGGATCTACCAATTGAAAAATGGTGCAAACCGCCCTTTTTAAATGAAAATTTTGCGTGTACTATACGGGTCATCACCACGGACACACTCTCATGTACTGCACATTCACGTTATCATGCTCATACTTGTGGCGTTTTGCTAAGTTTTCAAATATACACTAGACATGTACTACTTTTTATGGACATTTAGAAGCTGTCGTGCAGTGCATCTACAATGAAAACCATTTTTTCTTTACAACTCAAGGTGCGCTTGTTGGAGAGAGGCTGCACTTACTCCTCCCATGACACAAAAAAATGCATACTTAAAGAAATGTATTCATATAAGAAACATAATAATGTATATTATTTGTGAAAAAAAACAACGTCATTGAAAAAATACAAATGGACACCAAAACGCATTCATTTAATTTGTTTTAATCAGCCGTTCAAGTCCTCCAGCAGCTATAAAATTATAAAATGATGTTGCTGAATAGACTATACACTGTAAGAATTTTCACCGTTTAAATACAGTAACCTACTGGCAGCTAATGGTTCCAGTATATACTGTTTTTCTACAGCACACATACTGTGATTTATCACTACAGTTTATTACTGTAAAAGGTATCACAGTACTGTGCTGTATCAAATATACGCTTCACAGCATAATACTGTCATCTGTTTAGCGGCATTACACTGTTATTTTAGTGTATCTACTGTAATATCTATGAACAGTTAATTACAGTAAAATAATTGTAAGCACTATAGACTGAGCTTTACAGTATAATGCCACTAGAAGTTAATGACTTGAACTTTTAATTTTGCAAAATCAAAACCCCTGCAATCTGCTGGCATTAAAATGACTGGAGAAATGGCCTTGCAAGTTTATGCTTTTATTAACCAATTATTTTAAAGTGCATCAAATACATTCAATGTACATTTAGTGCATTCTTCTTATTTTCAGGAAAGCATTTTAACATTTAGAACATGTCAACTTAATTTCAAACTGGGAACAAATAACTGAACACGAGTCCAGTGTTTAGTTGTCGACTACATAAAGCCCCACTCAAAGTCTGTGAGATGTTTTATAAGGGTGGCTACGTGAGGATTTACAGTTGCTGCCTTTTTCTGGACCAGCTTCCCGGTCTTCTTGGACACCACCTTTCCCTGGCTAGCCTTTGTTCCCCTCTCAGGGTTAACGCCAATGAATCGCCTAAAAAAGAGAGAAGGCATATTAGATATTCTGTTGTGATTGAAGATTACTTGCAGTCGATACAGAACTCCCCTCACATTGTTAATTTATGAATATGCACTGCACAAATATTCATATCAATTTTAGGATATATGTGAGCCTATACCATAACCACAGCTGTAGATGAGTGAATGCTCTAAAACCCATTAAGACAAATTCAGAGAGGAAGACAAAGCTAAAGCCTCCCCAATCCCTCTCTCTATTTATGTGTTTTCTCTCCATCTACGGGACCGTGTATTTACGCTGATGTTTCCTGCTTTCACCCATTTAACATATTGTTACCTGCTCATTACCTATCTTCTCTGCATCCTGGGGTCACACTGGTGCTTCCTGCCTTTACCCATTCAACATATCTTTACCTGCATATTACCTACCTTCTCTGCATAGTGTGGTCACGCTGGTGCTTTCTGCCTTTACCCATTCAACATATCTTTACCTGCACATTACCTACCTTCTCTGTATCCTGGAGTCTAGCTGGTGTTTCCTGCTTTTACCCATTCAACATATCTTTACCTGCACATTACCTACCTTTCCTGCATCCTGGGGTCACACTGGTGCTTCTTTCTTTCACCATACAACATATCTTCACCTGCACATTACCTACCTTGTCTGCATTGCCTCGACCACACCTGCGCTTCCTTCTTTCACCCATTCAACATACCTTCACCCGCACATTACCTACCTTCTCCGTTACCTGCTCATTACCTACCTTGTCTGTATTGCCTTGACCACACCTGCGCTTCCTTCTTTCACCCATTCAACATACCTTCACCCGCACATTACCTACCTTCTCCGTTACCTGCTCATTACCTATTTTCTCTGCATCCTGGGGTCACACTGATGCTTCCTGCCTTTACCCATTCAACATATCTTTACCTGCACATTACCTACCTTCTCTGCATAGTGTGGTCACGGTGGTGCTTTCTGCCTTTACCCATTCAACATATCTTTACCTGCACATTACCTACCTTCTCTGTATCCTGGAGTCTAGCTGGTGTTTCCTGCCTTTACCCATTCAACATATCTTTACCTGCACATTACCTACCTTCTCTGTATCCTGGAGTCTAGCTGGTGTTTCCTGCCTTTACCCATTCAACATATCTTTACCTGCACATTACCTACCTTCCCTGCATCCTGGGGTCACACTGGTGCTTCTTTCTTTCACCATACAACATATCTTCACCTGCACATTACCTACCTTGTCTGCATTGCCTCGACCACACCTGCGCTTCCTTCTTTCACCCATTCAACATACCTTCACCTGCACATTACCTACCTTCTCTACATAGTGGGGTCACGCTGGTGCTTCCTGCCTTTACCGATTCAACACATCTTCACCCGCACATTACCTACTTGCTCTGCATCCTCGGGTCACGCTGGTGCTTCCTGCCATCACCCAGTCAACATATCTTTACCTGCAAATTACCTACTTTTTCTGCATCCTGGGGTCAAACAGGTGCTTCCTTCTTTGACCCAGTCAACATATCTTTACCTGCACATTACCTACCTTCTCTGTATCCTAGAGTCAAACTGGTGCTTCGGTCCCTAATAAGAAGGTCCACAAAGGAACAGAAGAGTCATTGATTTAAGGCACAAACTTGGGGAAATGACAAGTCAAATTCCTGAACAGAGGTGAGAAAAGGGACAAAATATCGTAACAGTATTTAACAGTATCAAGAAGATTTACCTTTGAACAAATTCCAATGTCCGAGCACCTTCCCCTTGGTATTCCAAGTTGAACACATAGTAGGTGGCAAGAAGGGCAGCAAGCCCTGAGATGAAGCTAGGTTGGACGCCTTCGCAGATGACATCACCTTCCATGCTGATCATCCAACGTTTTATTGTGACTTTGTCACCAGCAACTGGTACAGTCAAGAAATGCAGTTTATGTTCCTAAACAGTATCCAATATGGGTAGCATTTTAAAGGTATTTGGAATGGCCACCTCACTCGCTCTATCTTTACTCTGTTTACATCTAGTCTCCTAAGGCAGTGGTTCTCAAATGGGGGTACGCGTACCCCTGGGGGTACTTGAAGGTATGCCAAGGGGTACGTTAGATCTTTTGAAAATATTCTAAAAATAGCAACAATTCAAAAATCCTTTATAAATATATTTATTGAATAATACTTCGACAAAATATGAATGTAAGTTCATAAACTGAAAATCTAATCAAGTAGGCTATTCCATTTTTTACCATAAACCCAGAGTTGGTTTGACCCTACCTGGCGGTGCCACACAGCACCAACTGTCAATCAACTATCCATGTAGAAAACAACGGAGACTTGGTTAAAGCGTAGCAGTAATGCAGCTGAGACATGTGGACATGTTCCATAAATATTGATGTTAAAGATTTCTTTTTTTGTGAAGAAATGTTGAGAATGAAGTTCATGAATCCAGATGGAACTCTATTACAATCCCCAAAGAGGGCACTTTAAGTTGAATCTTTATTTATAATTGAATCACTTGTTTATTTTTCAACAAGTTTTTAGTTATTTTTATATCTTTTTTTCCAAATAGTTCAAGAAAGACCACTACAAATGAGCAATATTTTGCGCTGTTAAACAATTTAATAAATCAGAAACTGATGACATAGTGCTGTATTTTACTTCTTTATCTCTTTTTTTCAACCAAAAATGCTTTGCTCGGATTACGGGGTACTTGAATTAAAAAAATGTTCACAGGGGGTACATCACTGAAAAAAGGTTGAGAACCACTGCCTTAGGACAGTGGTTCTCAACCTTTTTTCAGTGCTGTAAACATTTTTTTTAATTCAAGTACCCCGTAATCAGAGCAAAGCATTGTGACTTGGATTTGCTATTGAGCAAGTCAAACTTCGTTCAGTGTAGCCGCAGTGCTTCCTTGACACGTGCGATGTGAAAGTAGACTTGACTGTAAAAAAATTTTCACATTGACTGAAGGGGCACGTAACTGTCCTACCTTCGGTAATATGACTTTTCAAATGCAGGAGAAGGCCCCGTATATCATCGCACTTCGCGCTACATGAGACAATATTACAAGGTAAACCTTCTGCGCTATACAGATCAGTCCTACTCTTGCCATATTTATGACGACGGCTATGAGTTTTGAAGGCTGAGAAGTTGGAAAAAACTCTTGTGCATTTAGGGAAAGCACACTTAAACGATGCATTAGGCATACAACTATTACTTCGCATGTGTCTAACATACGCAAATACATTGCTGCAAGTCGTAGCACATTTGTTGCAAGTTATCATCTTTTTGAGATCACTATGACAAAAATGAAGAAAACTTAGCTCGCTAGCATGCGGCGGTACATGTGGTCAACGATAGTGTCTGTGATGCTGACTGTGACGCTATGTCATTTCAGACTTTATAAATATATATATATATATAAAGCAATTCAAACAGAAAATGACACATCAAGGTACAAGTGACTCTTACCTTGTTATCAAAAACACACCATGCAGTAGGATGGATTTGGCTGCGGCGGCCAGGTGAAATGAAGATGGTTGGACGAATTGTGGGCGGACCCAAGAAACAAGTCTGAAAAATACTGAATTATACTGTACGTTTTACAGTAACTTACTGCTGGTCGATATTTTTTGTAAAATGCAACACAATTTACAGTACTTAACTGCATTTAAGAAGAACAGTATATAACTGTAATTTTTTTTGGTATTTTTACAGTAATTTTTTACAGTGTACGTCTAATGTTTTTTTAGTTCTGACCGTCCAAAATGTTGACACACACACACATAGGATAGAGGATCCTCGTCTGTCCATCAACTGTACTGCACGAGCCCTGATCCTGCAACCGTGTGTGTAACTGTCAGTTTGCACATCCTTCTGACATGTGCTTAATAAAACGTGAAATAGTGCTCGCAAAACTGGGGTGTTAATAAATCACAATGGGTGGGCTAAATAATTATATTTGCATCTTCTCCTCCTAGCATGGTATGCGTTTTGATGATCAGCATATATTTTGCATTATAAGGAAGACAGAGACGCAAAATGGATTGCACGCCTTATTCTGCTCACTTGACCGACACAATCCAAGGTTTGGTTGATCAGCTTTGCACGTGTTTTAGTACTCGCACACATTTAGTAAATCAGGCCTTAGTCTTCATGCATGTGTTAGACAAGGAGTGTCAAACTCATTTCAGCTCGGGGGCCGCATGGAGGAAAATACATTCCCACTTGGGCCGGATGGGTAAAATCATGGCATAATAACTACAAAATACAACTACGACAATTTCAGATTGTTGTCTTAGTTTTACTTTGGCCCAAAATAGAACAAGCACATTCTGAAAATGTACAAATAACAAATAATCCTCTTGACAAAACACTTCAAGTTAGTTAAAAATTATGAGAAAAAAATCAGTTCCATTTCAAAAACACCATAAAGAACACAATGAACTTAGACTTAATCTCAGTGTATCTGTTAAGCAATTCAACTTTAAGTCACAGCCCATCTAGGATTGAACAAAATAAATCATCAATCAATCAATGTTTACTTATACAGCCCTAAATCACGAGTGTCTCAAAGGGCTGCACAAGCCACAATGAGCAAGGAGCCGCTCAGAGACCGGGATGTATTCACTGTCCATATTGATAAGAAGGTGAATTTGTGGAGCGGTTCTATTGAGATTTTAGCTATCGTCAAATCATCAATAAAAACTCTTCTATGTATCAACTACCTCATTTGTCATTTCCACATATGAATCATGTGCTAACTCAACAAACCTTACAAACTGAAGTAAAAACTATTCAAGAAGGTTGAGTTACTCGCTGGCTTCCAGGCATCACTGTGTATCAATAGAAAAATAAAAACTGTGCAATGTGTGAACAATTTCAACAAACCAACAATACAAACTCAAAAGATTGTATTAAGTCCCACACTGTTTACTTTCTTTAAATTTGCACAGAAGACAATCATTTTCAGATAACTATTTCAATGCGCAGTGTCTCATGCAGCATTTTAAGTGGCGTTATCAATCATTTATTTTACTCCTGTTTGTTTTAAGTTGGGTTGAGGTGGAGGAGTCACAGCCCCGTTTTACCGTGTAGCTCTTGCTTGGTATAACTAACAGCAACTACGATGATTCCATTAGTTGTTAGTGTGCATTGTGTGTCTATAAGACAAAATAAAGTATCAGAGTGACACATTGTTATTTGTATTTTGTGGTACTACTTAATTTGTTGCTACTAAGTACACATTTTCCTAAATGCTAAATAAAATGTCCTCATCCTGGAGGACAATTACATATATCACCAACTTGACAGAATGAAATGTCATTCATCAGGGAGTTGGCAGATGTTATTAGGCGCAGAGGGCACTGTACTGTAAAATAGCTACTAAAAGTATCTAGGGAACAAGGCAACTCCAACAGTTTAATATCCTCATCTCCATGGTGACAGCACACACTTCCCAAATTCACAGTTGTATTTTACGAGAAGGCCAGGAAACACAACAAGTGGAGCTTGGAAATGTGTGCTGAGGGAGAAGGAAATGTTGCCTGGTTTGGGTCTGTAAAGTCCAGTGGGTGTTGCCAATGGCTATTTGTTTAATCATTATTTCTTATGGAGACTGTGTGGGCTCTGTGTGCTTCACAAAGACAAACCATTTTTTTTTGAATACCAAATATTTCTTTTTTGGAAAGCAGTTGTTTTTTTTTTTTTAAATGAACTGTATTTTGCATGTTTTATGTTTGTTTACTTGACATTTTATTATGATGGAAGGGAAAAGCGGTAGAAAATGGATGGATGGATGGATGTTGGCATGCTGCCTTGTTGTGGTTGGCTTTATTTAACTACAACTACTAAACTATTTAGTAGTGATACTGGTAAACATTTTCACCCATGTTAAGATATTAGAGCCTAATGAGTTTTGTTTTGCTTATTTTGGCATAACAACTTATGGTTTGGGGAATTTTCAAAAGAGAAATACATTAACGTGATATGATTTTAAACAATATGCAAATATAGAGCCACTTAAAAAAATATATATATACAAACCAACTACTTTCAGCTTTTCCCGTGCCACGCTAAGCTATGCTAAGAGATTCACGGTCTGATTCTAAGCTAAGATTTAGCAATAGAAATTGAGCTAATTTTGAAATAAGCTAGAGAAACAATGCAAGGTTGAATCGGGTAGTCATGTATTTAAAATCGGCGTATAATATAAGTAAGAGTTATTGAGGAGGTGTTTTTTTTTTACCGTTTATATTTAGAATATGACTTAACTAAGTTTTTCTAATAAATACTCAAAGAACGGAAAGCTAACAACACAGTTCAGGGGGAAAAGCACACCTTTTCAGAAAAAGAAGCCATCAAATGAAAACATTTAAAAATAATGAGCAATAAAGAAGCAGTGTTCTCTATTTTTCTTTTCAGTTCAGAAACTCACTATTTTAGTCTAATCCAGTTTAATGCTAAGCTGTGCTAACAAATTCAGAGAGGATTTTTATATTATTTTGACATATCAACTTGAGTTTTCAGAACAAAAACAAGAGATTACTTTAAAATAATAAGCTGTAAAGGATACTATATTTATTATTTTTTCATTCTTGACCATTTCAGGGCAATTACTGTATAATGCTAAGATAATTTTCTCACACACAGAGGGAGAACATAAACACAAAGTTTTGAGAGAAAGGGACTTTTGATTGAACAAGTAAACAATAGAAATATTTTTAAAAATAGCTTGTTTTTTATTCCAAATTCAGAGAGGATGGCTAACTATTGCTACTTCTGGCGTAGTTAGCAGCTAGTTGGTTAATTCGGTGACTGTAATGGAGTAGCCAAACAAGGATGGTATAATGTGCCTATCATAGAACGATATCTCAAAAAATGGCTGTTTTATTTTGAAATGCACAATATATGACGTTATCCACTTATGTGATCCGAAAGGGAACGTTTTTGTGACAACGCTTCTGACACATCCGACCTCCAAAATAGATTTTACGGCCTGGATTTCTTGTATCATTTGAATGGCATGTAATGGTCCGTCAGGCCAGGAGTTAAAGATGTGCACAGCAGTGAGCATTTTAGCTCCATCACTCAGCACACCTGAGGGGCGCATGGATGACTTGGCGTGTGCAAACAAAGTAGGACGACGCCAGCTTTCCGAGGGCAGCATCCATCCAACATAATCAGACTGTGACAACACATTCAGGAATTTAAATGTGCTCACCGCCATCAATTTATGTTCTTTTTCCATGCATTTTTCCTCACATATGTCACGCTCCTAATGTCTAATATTTGATATATTAATGCTTGAAAATACAGACGGTGACGAATGAAAAAGACAATAATATGAAGCAAACATTTACTACACCAAAAATAGTTCTTTTTCCTTAAGCTATATTATACTTTTCCACAGAGGCCCTGTCTGGAGAGGGGTCTATAATCATTTAAATGGACCACTGTTCAGACACGTACCACAGATAAAACATTTTGCAACTCGCAGCCTCCAGCTCTGTTGGGAAAATAATACTTTTTGACTCACTTCCTTGTAATACGTCAAATAAGATGGTGTGTCTGCACATTCTCTATTCCCAGCATTTCCATCTTTGGGTACGGTTGAACCCTTTGAACACCATATTTATCTTTGACCATATTTACCACCACCAGGTTACGTTTTCATCAGCATCTTTTATTTTGCTTATTTTTCAGGATGACAATTTGTGAATGGACAAAGCAACCAAAGAACCATTTGATTTTGTAAGGTAGGTTTTAAATAAATGTGTATATTTATTTCTAGTATTTCCTTCTATTTTGAAAAAAAAAAAAAAAAAAATCATTTAATTTGAATTAAGACAACATGCTTTTTGACGATGTTGATTCAATATTGGCTTCTGATGTTGATTTGACCTTTGAATTTTGGTAACCAAAAAATTAATTTCAATCAATCAATCAAAGTTCATTTATATAACCCTTAATCACAAGTGTCTCAAAGGGCTGCGCAAGCCACAACAACATCCTCGGCTCAGATCCCACATCAGGGCAATAAAAAACTCAACCCAATGGGATACAATGAGAAACCTTGGAGGGGCCCTGACTGTGCCTAGAAACTCTGTTCATAAAAGTTGTAAACAGAATCGGTGATAACGGGCAGCCCTGGCTGAGTCCAACCCTCACTGGAAACGGGTCCGGCTTGCAATGCAGACCAAGCTCTGACACTGATCATACAGTGTCATACCGGAGGTGAGAATTTAAACTCTCTCTGACGGGAGACTCTACCAGATGTTCCCAGCAGACCCTCACTATACGATTGGGTTTACCAGGTCTGTCAGGTCCATACTTGCCAACCTTGAGACCTCCGAATTCGGGAGATTGGGGGGAGGGGGGGAGTCAGATCAAGGCGGCCATTTCTCCCAATCACGCCTCTCGAGGTCTCACTGTCGCTGCCAACGTGAGCGTTAAAGTCCCCCAGTAGAACAAGGGAATCACCAGTGGGAGCACTCTCCAGTACTCCCTCTAGGGACTCCAAAAAGGGTGGGTACTGTTTGGTGCGTAAGCACGGTCAGGACCGTCCTCTTACCCGGAGGCGGAGGGAAGCTACCCTTTCATGTACCAGGTCAACCTCCAAAGTGCCATCTTTGGGTTGGTCTGTCCCAAGTGGAGGAGTTCAAGTATGTCGGAGTCTTGTTCACGAGTGAGGAAAGAGTGGATCATATGATTGACAGAAGGATCGATGCGGCTTCTGTAGTGATGCATACCCTGTATCCATCTGTATCCAGCTCTCAATTTACCGGTCGATCTACGTCCCTATCCTCACCTATAGTCATGAGTTGGGTTAAGACCGAAAGGACATGATCACGGGTACAAGCGGCCGAAATATAGTATCTCCTGTCGGGTGGTGGGGCCCTCCCTTATAGATATGGGGGACAAAATCTGTCATAAAGGAGGAGCTCAAAGTAAAGCCGATGTTCCTCCACATTGAAATGAGCCAGATGAAGTGGTTTGGGTATCTGGTCAGAATGCCCCCCGGATACCTTTCTGGGGAGGTGTTTGGGACACATCTGACCGGTCAGAGACCACGGGGAAGACACAGGACATGGTGGAGAGATTATGTCTCCCAGCTGGCCTGGGAACGACTCGGGATCCCTCGGGAGCTTCTCTGCTTAGGCTGCTGCCCCCGCGACATGACTTCGGATAAGCTGATATCTAACTAACTGAAAAACTAACTACCTGCAGTATATGAATAAATAATACATTTTACATTAAGACAGAAACAAATGAATACGGCGTGGCTCAGGTGATTAAGCGGCCGTGCCAGCAGCTGGGGGGCTCCAGGTTCGATCCCAGCTTCCGCCATCATAGTCACTTCTGTTTGTGTCCTTGGGCAAGACACTTGCTCCTGATGGGTCGTGGTTATGGATGGCAAAAGAAATACCAACACAAACTACAATACCAAACAAATGACAAGATGTACTGTACATACATAATATTTTCCCTGAATACAAATAAATACAATGCATTAAAAAAGTATAAATGATAGTATAATTTAATAAATTGATAAACCATCCAAATTAAACCAAAACCAATTAGTTAATAAACAAAGATACATACACATTGTTCACTGAATAAATACACTGACTAAAAGGCAAATACATAAAGTAAATTAAACCATAGACCAATAAAAAATAGATATGGTCTCAAAATAATAATAATGACCATTTTTTTCAACTTTATTTTACCAGGAAAGATCAATTAAGAAAGGCTTCTCATCTACAATGATGACCTGGCATGAAGCCCCAGCAAAATTAAAAAAAAAAAAAAAAAATGGTAGATGTTAATACAACACAACAATAAGGAAAAAACCAAGACGTCAAATAAAACATAAATAATAACATTGAAGTCATTAAAACATTAACATCTGTACATTACCATTAAAATCCCTGTGAAAAAAAGAGGAGCTGGGTGTCATTGAATCGGTCACGTCTTCTTTGGTGCAGGTCAGGTGTTGCATGATTTCCAGCAGTAATCACCTGGACACTCTGTAAATGTTTATCAGTGAGTCACAGCACGGTGTGATTGACAAGCAGGTACAGACGTGTCTTCCACACGCCAGACATGATCTTTGTTGAGACAGGGCCGTGTGTTTTCACCTCAACCACAGCTGATGCGTACTTGAGGCCTCCCTCGGGCGCTCGTGTAGCAGATAGTGACGCACAGGAGTGGCTCGACTCCCCTTCAAAAAGATGAAAGTTCAACACTTTTTTTTTGCTGAATATACTTGGCAGCGACTGTTTCAAATATTTGGGAGGTCAGATTAGATGAAGGAATAGTACATTTTCAGCGTCATACATGAATCCAACCAGGAGTTCTTCTTTAGTGTTAGTAAACCAAAGTAAATTGTACACATAGCAGTTTATATTATGACTTCCATTCCGCTTGGATACCAAACATGTTTTCGGTACTTGTGTGTTGATTAGCCAGTATTCCATCCTTATTTCCATTAGTCGGTGTTGGTCTGATACCAAGGAAATTCAAGGCCAGTATTGTTGATATCCAGGCCAACATCCTGATTGTAATCAGGACAAGGATACTACTGTATTCAAACAAACTAAATAATAACTAATTTATGAACAACTTAATATAGAAATATACTATATATACAGTATTTTATGTAACATATAATGATAAAGTATTTGTAAACACATTGTCACAAGCTAAAAGCGTTGCTTGTAACGTGACTCCAGGATGCAGAGTCAGGAGGTGACATGCAGGCAATAAAATCATTTACTGAACACAAAACAAAAACTAGTGCAGACAGGGTGCACACAAAAAGCAAACCTTTGTCTTCGCAGCATAGCCCCAAAAATTTTGAAGCATAGCAGAACCGCAACCACAAAATAATGACAAAGCTGAAACAGTAAGAAACACTCTGATTGGCAACCAGGAGCAGGATGTGTCCTAACTGTTAATCAGGGACAGGTGTGGGAAGCAGCACTCATTGGCAGACAAGAAAAGCTGGCAGGAAGTGGAAACTAGAAATAAGAGATAAGAGAGCTGCAACCAAAATGACACAAAAACAGGAAAATAATAAATACAAGGTCAAAACTGTCATTGAGGATCACGGCACGAATGTTTTTTTGTATAGTATAACGTTATTTAATCCACATAAAGGCGGACATTTTGGTCGTTGTAGTTCAGCCATATATGTTATTAATCCATGATACTTGATTCTTCTTAAGTGGGGTTTTTCAATGTTAAATTGTAAAATGTTCACAGGTGTACAATACTCTGTCAGTTATTCCACAATACCCAAAGCCAAACAGGTCCTGCATTTTTTCAAAGGGCATAAAAACATTTTGGATTCATATATTTGTTTTACTTTATTTGCTCAAATCTCTCAATTGACTGCAGCCCTAAACAAAAAATAACATACACATATTTATTTAATTGTAACCTTTTGAATTCCTTTTGATCAAACGATGTCACAGTTTTCAAAAAGCATATATTTTAACAATATATGAGTTATTTTACTAATCTAACATTTGACATTATCTGGTCAAAAGACCTTCAAAAGGGTCAAAATATAAAAAAATGTACAAACCCCGTTTCCATATGAGTTGGGAAATTGTGTTAGATGTAAATATAAACGGAATACAATGATTTGCAAATCATTTTCAACCCATATTCGGTTGAATATGCTACAAAGACAACATATTTGATGTTCAAACTGATAAACTTATTTTTTTTTGTAAATAATCATTAACTTTAGAATTTGATGCCAGCAACACGTGACAAAGAAGTTGGGAAAGGTGGCAATAAATACTGATAAAGTTGAGGAATGCTCATCAAACACTTATTTGGAACATCCCACAGGTGAACAGGCAAATTGGGAACAGGTGGGTGCCATGATTGCGTATAAAAGTAGATTCCATGAAATGCTCAGTCATTCACAAACAAGGATGGGGCGAGGGTCACCACTTTGTCAACAAATGCGTGAGCAAATTGTTGAACAGTTTAAGAAAAACCTTTCTCAACCAGCTATTGCAAGGAATTTAGGGATTTCAGCATCTATGGTCCGTAATATCATCAAAGGGTTCAGAGAATCTGGAGAAATCACTGCACGTAAGCAGCTAAGCCCGTGACCTTTGATCCCTCAGGCTGTACTGCATCAACAAGTGACATCAGTGTGTAAAGGATATCACCACTTGGGCTCAGGAACACGTGAGAAACCCACTGTCAGTAACTACAGTTGGTCGCTACATCTGTAAGTGCAAGTTAAAACTCTACTATGCAAGGTGAAAACCGTTTATCAACAACACCCAGACCATCTAAGATGGACTGATACAAAGTGGAAAAGTGTTCTGTGGTCTGACGAGTCCACATTTCAAATTGTTTTTGGAAACTGTGGACGTCGTTTCCTCCGGACCAAAGAGGAAAAGAACCATCAGAATTGTTATAGGCGCAAAGTTGAAAAGCCAGCATCTGTGATGGTATGGGGGTGTATTAGTGCCCAAGACATGGGTAACTTACGCATCTGTGAAGGCGCCATTGAGGCTGAAAGGTACATACAGGTTTTGGAGGAACATATGTTGCCATCCAAGCAATGTTACCATGGACGCCCCTGCTTATTTCAGCAAGACAATGCCAAGCCACATGTTACATCAACGTGGCTTCATAGTAAAAGAGTGCGGGTACTAAACTGGCCTGCCTGTAGTCCAGACCTGTCGCCCATTGATAATGTATGGCGCATTATGAAGCCTAAAATACCACAACGGAGACCCCCGGACTGTTGAACAACTTAAGCTGTACATCAAGCAAGAATGGGAAAGAATTCCACCTGAGAAGCTTCAAAAATGTGTCTCCTCAGTTCCCAAATGTTTACTAAGTGTTGTTAAAAGGAAAGGCCATGTAACACAGTGGTGAACATGCCCTTTCCCAACTACTTTGGCACGTGTTGCAGCCATGAACTTCTAAGTTCATTATTATTTGCAAAAATAAAAATAAAGTTTATGAGTTTGAACATCAAATATCTTGTCTTTGTAGTGCATTCAATTGAATATGGGTTGAAAAGGATTTGCAAATCATTGTATTCTGTTTATATTTACATCTAACACAATTTCCCAACTCATATGGAAACGGAGTTTGTACTACATGTTTAAATTTAACTGAAGTTTTGCAAAAACCTAATCATAGGAAAAGTGGGGTGCATGAAAACAGAGTTTTCTGAAGGCACACTTTTTGATGCATGTTTTTTTTAATTAAATCCCATGCTGACGTCTTCCATGAGGTATAGTGAAGACTTATGTCTAAAGATGTGATTCATAGACAGAAATCTAGAGCAGACCTTTTCTCACTTATTTATATTTCTGTCTTCTTAGAGAAGTTATGTGGCACTCTTACAATGTAAACGTTTGATATCTATGGGCTGTTTCCGCTGAGGTTTTGGCTCAGCTTCATTGCAATCATGAGTACTCTGTGCTCCAGCACGGTCTTGTCTTGTCAGTAGTCCGCCTACGCCGCGAGCTCTCACTCACACAGTCCCACCTGACTGGTATCACTGAACATCTTTCCCACCAGGACAACAACTCCTATCCACCTCCCATCCTGTAGTATTTCACAACCTTAGCTCAGATACTTTCCATTTGAATCACAGTCTGGCTGCTGTGTGACATGTATGCCTTCAGCTAACCTACGTACACTACATATACACACACACACACACACACACTGGACCCCAGATGCATTTTTATATACCAATGTGGCCCTTTAGTCAAAATAATTGCCTAGTCTGATATAAGATAATAGTCCTCCACACTCACTCCTATGGACCATTTAGGGACTGATTTACGATGATCCAAATACCAGGTGCAAAACAGAGTGTGAACAAAAAGGTGTGTTAGAAAACGCTATGAAAAGGAAAAGAAGTAGGATTAAATAAGCTCTGCTTCTTTCTACTCCTTTTCAGACATGTTAAAATGAGAAACTGAAGATATGTGATGTACCATAACTGTATGCATGTTCAAAATGAACTATTCCCATAACCCTCTGGGGACTTAGCATTACTGCTATCAAACAACTTATAGAAAGCAAAAAGCAAAATTAAATGAAAAAAAAAATGTTGTAGTAATATTTACAAAAGTTAGAAGAAAAAAAAAGAGCTGGTGCTTAATGGTGTGAATGCTCCAAAGCATTCACATATATGTTTTTCCATCCATCCATCCATTTTCTACCGCTTTTCTCTTTCGGGGTCGCGGGGGGTCGCTGGAGTCTATCTCAGCTGCATTCGGGCGGAAGGCGGGGTACACCCTGGACAAGTCGCCACCTCATCACAGGGCCAACACAGATAGACAGACAACACTCACATTCACACACTAGGGCCAATTTAGTGTTGCCAATCAGCCTATTCCCAGGTGCATGTCTTTGGAGGTGGGAGGAAGCCGGAGTACCCGAAGGGGAACCCACGCAGTCACGGGGAGAACATCCAAACTCCGCACAGAAAGATCCCGAGCCCGGGATTGAACTCAGGACCTTCGTATTGTGAGGCAGACGCACTAACCCCTCTTCCACTGTGCTGGTTTTCTACACCAAAATTCATCCATCCATCCATCCATCCATTTTCTACCACTTACTCCCTTCGGGGTCGCGGGGGGCGCTGGAGCCTATCTCAGCTACAATTATTATTCAACAACTTCTTCTTCTTCTCCAGATTTTGGCGCGCTCTACCTTCCACATTTTTCACCCGATTCAAACCGTTTCTACTTCAAACTGTTCAGCCTATTCAGGAATCACAGGCTTTCCCTTGACAAATTAAAAAAATGCCCAGATTTCCCAGAATTCCATGTATTCCGGGACATTTTTCCCATTCAAAATGAATTGGCCATTTTTCTAACTTATACCATTTCCACATTTTTCAACCTATTCAAACCATTCCACCTTCAACACATTCTGGAAATTCAAACTATAATTTTTCCAAGTTCAAAATAATTACAGGTTTTTCCAGAATTCCTGCTTTTCCAAAGCCCTATTTCCCCCTTTTTTTGTGGCGACTACTCCTTCCACATTTTTCAACGCATTTCAACCGTTTTACCGTCAAAACATTCTTCTTAATCAGGACAAAATATTAAGTTGTTTCTTGAACTGGAAAAATTTCCGGTTTTCCCGAAATTCTAGGAATTCCGTAATACCATTTCTCAATTCAACATGTTACTACTTCAACATTTCTCGACCGATTTGAAAAATTTTGACACCGACCATTTCAACTCATTCAGACCATTTAAGTTGTTTACCATTTTCCAAAAAATTCCCGCTTTTCCCGAAATTCCCAATTTTTTCTGAAATTCCCATTGAAGTCAATGGGACATTTTTCAAAGTTCCACAATTCCCACATTTTTCATCTGATTCAAACTTTTCAAACTTCCAAATATTCCACCTGTTCAGTCCTGTGCTCTACTTCAACAATTCTAAAAAAAATGTCCAGGATTTCCCATAATTCCTTTTTTTTTTTTTGCATTTTCCCCATTCAAAATGAATTGGCCATTTTTCAAACTTCCACAATTGCCACATTCTTCAACCAATTCAAACCATTCTGCCTTCAACACATTCAACTCATCCTGGACATTCAAACTACCATTTTTCCAAATTCAACACATTTCCAGGAATTCCTGTTTTTCTGTAGCCTATTTCCACCCTTAAATTCAACTACTCCTTTCACATTTTTCAACCCATTACAACCGTTCCACCGTCAAAACACTCCTCATATTCAGGACAAAAACCAGGTTGGTTAAGGAACTAGAAAAATTCCCGGTTTTCCTGAAATTCCAGGAGTTTCTCAAATAAAAACTGTTACTAATTCAACATTTCTTGACCAATTTAAACAATTCCAACACCAACCAGTTCAGCTCATTTCAAAAAAATCCCGCTTTTTCCAAAATTCCCAAATTTCTAGGAAGTTCCCATTGAAATGAATGAAAAATTTTTCCAAGTTGCACAATTCCCACCTTTTTCAACCTATTCAAACCATTCCAACATCAACACATTCCACTCATCCTGGACATTCAAACTAACACTTTCCCAATTTCCAAACCAAATTCCGGTTTCCCAGGAAATTCCAACTCTTCAACATTCAAAGCATTCCAACATTCAAACTATTTCAGCATTTAAACAATTTCAACATTTAAACCATTTCCACATTCATCCTATGGTCCGTTAGCATTTCAGTTCAGCGTCAGCTTTTTAACATTCAAACCATTCCAACATTCAAACTATTCTTACATTCATACTGCATTCTGTCAGCATTTCAGTTCAACTTTAGCATTGGAGCATTCACATGCAATTCCTTCAGGAATTGCCTCTTGTAGTTATTTTCTATTTGTTTTTGTTATTACTTTGCAACTTGACGTAAGTAAAACATTCTTGTGATAATGACAAATAATATGATGATGATGATGATGATGCAAGCTACTTGCACTTAGAAAAGGAAATTTGAAGGAGGATTTGAAATTACTTAAATTACTTACTTATTTTAATCAAGTAAATAGCACTTAACATTAAAAAACATTGTTAATATCATAATAATAATAATAATAACAACAATAATGATACTAATAATAATAATAATAATAACAATAGAAAAATGTAAATCATCAATACAAAACATTTAAACATTAGACACTCATATTTATTAATTAATAATAATGCATTATAGTATATTGCTTAACACTTACAAAATATAATAATGATTTTAATAAAAACACAATAATGAATAACACTCAGGGACATTAAAAAAATACACCCTAACGTGTATTTTAGGGCCCAGAGAGTAAATGTACAATAATATAATGTAGAGTATTAATGACTATTTTTTATGCAGTGCAAAGGAGTCTCACTGGCTTGCTCAGTGAGTCATCTAGTGGCCACATTAGGAATAACATATCTTGAAATGTTTTATTCAGTCTGCAGATGAGCTGCTATTAATAAACATAGTTTACGTTTATATCAATAAATACATACATACATTGTTTTATTCGTATTACACACATATAATATACATAATACTAATGGCCGGGCTATAATTTGTCCAGATAATCGTGGCACACATTGTTCCTGAAAACAACAGTTAATAAAAACTTCAAGTATTTATTGGGAGATTACATTTGTATTTGACCGGAAACTGCCCCTGGTGAGTGTATGGAATATTTGTCCGCTGATGGAAATGCAGCTCAGGAATGCATTTTTGTGCGCGTCTCGGATGTGACTGCGACTGGCTGTGTGAGGTCAAGTGCCAAGACCCGCCCCCAAGTCTGCGTCTCCGGCCTCCCATTGGTGCAGTCTGCGCCTCAGGAATGTCCCTCAACTCTTCAAATAGCCTCCACTCCGCGCTACTTGTCAGTGGAATCCAACGTTTGAGCCTCCATCGGAATAAAATCAACATATAAATTGAGCCTCCCCCAACTCCACAAGTTACAGGATAAATATACTTTTTTTCACTTTTTTTAGGAATTCTCTTTTTTACAGGTATGTCCACTATCAAATGTTTTATTTATACATGTATATGTTTTATTAGTGAAAATCACGTGTCTGTAATTAAGTAAAATGTACATTTTTGTTTAAAATATAGCTTTACCTTGAGAAAAGGAGATGATGCTGTGGGGCATCTTTCTGCTTTTGATGCTTTGGAGGTGTGAGGGCGCAAGATTAGCAGGTGAGCATGCAAAAAAACCAAACATTTAAATGTTATATTCAAGGTATATTTAATTGTTTTTTATGTTTGCTCCGCAGAGGCTCGTGATGACAACAGTGTTTATGACTTATTTGATCTTGTGCGAGTGGACAAGAGATACAGTGGGGTGACTCTGGTCAAAGGTGCTGATCCATACAGCCCGGCCTACAAGATCCTCAACGCAGACCTGATCCCCTCCGTACCAGACAGCTCCTTTGGGGACCTCATCGACTCCATCCAATCCGAGAGGGGCTTCATCCTCCTGGTCAACCTGAAGCAATCCAAGAGGAATCGAGGAAGCCTCCTGACAATAGAGAAGAAAGACGGGTCCGGTCCGGTGTTTGAGATCATCTCCAACGGCAAAGCCAACACTTTGGACGTCTTCTACTCCACCGGCAACCACCAGCAGCTGGTGTCCATCGAGGAAGCACACCTGGCCACAGGGCACTGGAAGAACATCACACTCTTCTTCCAGGATGATCGTGTGCAGCTTTTTGTGGGTTGCGAGGAGATCAACGTGTCCGAGATGGACGAAACCATCCAGAGAGTGTTGTCCCAGGAGCTGGCAGATACCTCCAGGCTCAGGATCGGGAAGGGAGCGGCGAGGGAAAAATTTATGGTAAGGACTTAGTAGACCTTTTTAATATTTCATGTGGAATATTTCTGTAATAACACCGTCTTTCTTCAGGGAGTGCTGCAGAATGTGAGATTTGTCTTTGGGACAACTTTGGAGACCATCCTAAGAAATAAGGGCTGCCAAAGTGGAGGTAAGTCCTTAAAGTACAGTATATTGAGGAACATAAACACGGGAAGCGTTCAAACTGTCCAGAATGTATCAACACAATATAAACAAGGGAGACAATAAAGCAACATTCATGTAGATCATAGATTCTCAGACTGCTGTACGAACACTATGTTCAGTAGTATGGAGGAACACTGTAAATAATTTTTTTTTTTTTAAGTATACCGTAAATATATGAAATATGTGTGAAATTATCATACACATTCAAATGTATTTGCTAAATATTTTATGAAATTGAATTTACTTTGCTAAAGTATTATTGTTTAAGTCACCTAATACGTATGTATACATTGCATAAAGTGGGATACTTAGATTGGATTAGATATCATTTTTATTGTATGGCCTCATAAAAAATACATTTTCCAGTAGCAGCAACACCATATGCAGTATACATAATAGCAGGGGAAAATAGAAAATAGAATGGTCATGCAGATCATTTCCCAAAAAATGTTTTGGTTTGATTGACACAAATAGACCTATTTCTGACTGATTCAATTTACAAACAATATTTATTGATCATCTCCTTGCAGCCACTTTAACCGATGTCCTCACTCTGGAAAACCCAGTGAACGGCTCTAGTCCAGCCATTAGGACTGACTACACCGGCCACAAAACCAAAAGTAAGGAATCCACACGTGCCTCATTTTCACCTCAAGGAAGCGAGGTCCTGAACGGGTTTCTGTTTTTTCTACTCTAGATATGCAGTCTGTCTGTGGCCTCTCTTGTGAGGACATCGCAGGCATGTTCAAGGAGCTCCGGGGACTCGGCGTGGTGGTTACGCATCTGTCCAACGAGCTGCGTAAAGTGGTAAGCACTTCATCACCATAGCACATTCCCAGCGCCACTTGTCGCTGCTGTCCCTAATGAGACCCATGTGGATACACAAATATGTTTGCTCACAAGAGTCAGGCAATGTCTTAATCATTATGTAGGCTGGTGATTCATTTGTACTGGAACGTTGGCAAAGTGCATGTTTTCCGTCCTTGGTCCCAAGCTAGCAACCCCCCTCCCTCACTCTAGTCCTCTCTTTCCCCTGCAGTCTGAGGTCAGCGCCGAGATTCAAAACAAAATCAAAAACCACAATGTGTGCATCCACAACGGGATCGTGCACAAGGACAAAGACGAATGGACGGTGGACGACTGCACTGAGTGCACTTGCCAGGTAAGTGAAGAAACACTTGTGTTTCCTACTCGGGAAGCCAAACACAATGTGAACGCATTAGTGAAGGTTCTTAGAAACAGACACAAGCATCATGGGGATATTTTCCCAGCATGAAATTATTTTTTGTCAGGGTTCTGATTTGTGTCAACAAAGCGGGAGTGTGAAGCGCTTGCTAACAATCACGCTGTTGTACAACATAGCAATTAGTCCACAAATGAAGCCAACTCAATATTCTTGTTCTAACCCGATCGTCCCTTCATTTAGAACTCGGCCACTGTGTGTCGAAAAATCTCCTGTCCTCTGATTCCCTGTGCCAATGGCACCGTGCCAGAGGGAGAGTGCTGCCCACGTTGCGGAAATCGTAAGCTTTAATCTTAAAATATATTCTTATGTCCTGTTTCATGTGAGAATGTTTTAACCGCCTCTCTTCCTACAGCAAGTGACTCTGCAGAAGACGACTGGTCTTCTTGGTCACAGTGGACTCAATGCTCTGTGACATGCGGTCGGGGGATCCAGCAGCGTGGACGTTCCTGTGATCGCATCAACAGCAACTGTGAGGGCACCTCAGTCCAAACGCGAGACTGCTTTCCTCAGGAATGCGACAAACGCTGTGAGTACAAATGAAGGTCTTCGTAGAATCTGCTGTTTTAGAATTGGGAGGACTGAATGTTGTTTTTGGCGCTCACAGTCAAACAAGACGGAGGTTGGAGCCATTGGTCTCCCTGGTCCTCATGCTCTGTGACCTGCGGGGAGGGGCTCATCACCCGCATACGCCTCTGCAACTCCCCCACACCTCAGATGGGAGGCATGGATTGCCAAGGAGAGGGACGGCAGACTGAAATCTGCCACAAGTCACCTTGTCCTAGTAAGTTTAATTCCATCATCAAAAGTACATTTGAATTTAAAAAAGCATACTAAGTGGTGGTCTTCTCAATCTTTCAGTCAACGGAGGTTGGGGGCCTTGGTCACCATGGGACACCTGTACAGTCACATGTAATGGAGGCATCCAGATCCGCAAACGTCTCTGTTCTGATCCTATTCCCAAATACGGAGGGAAGGATTGCATTGGGGAAGCCACCACGTCTCAAGTGTGCAACAAACAGGACTGTCCCATTGGTAAGCAAGTGTGACAACTGGTAGTAAACTACTGTGTTGACGCGAATATAAGAAGAGTCTTTGTTTTAAGACAACAAAACTAATTTGCAATGCAAAAAATCAATTTCTTTGAATTTGACAGTTTACTGAATCTGTTTTTTTTTTTTTAAAGTCACTCGTATGTGTGAGTGACATGATTAAAAGCTCTGACTTATTTGCATGGATAGATCTGTAGACTCCAAATAATTCATTATCTGTCTCTTTCAGGCTATTTTTGAGGGAAAGATTACCATTTAGACAATCTATTTGCAAAATTTAACACCAACCCATTTTTCTCTGTGCAGACGGTTGCCTCTCCAATCCATGCTTCCCTGGCTCAAAGTGCACTAGCTTCCCAGACGGCTCATTCAAGTGTGGCAAGTGTCCGATAGGCTACAACGGAAACGGCGTTGCGTGCAAAGACATCGACGAGTGCAAAGAGGTCCCAGATGCTTGCCACACACAAAATGGAGTCCATCGCTGCGAGAATACAGAGCCAGGATACAACTGCCTGCCATGCCCAGCTCGCTACTCTGGTCCTCAGCCCTTCGGACGGGGAGTGGAGCAGGCAACTGCCAAGAAACAGGTTTGAGTTATTACCCAGTGCATGCATGGAAAGTAGGCCTGCTGTTTTCAGTTAAATTAATTTGCGGGATGTTTTACTTCCAGGTTTGCAAACCACGCAACCCTTGCCAAGATGGTAGCCACAACTGCAACAAAAACGCCAACTGCATCTACTTGGGCATCTTCTCTGAGTCCATGTTCCGCTGTGAGTGCAGGCCAGGGTATGCTGGGAATGGGCATATCTGCGGAGAAGACACTGACCTGGATGGATGGCCTAACTCTGAACTGTTGTGTGTGGAGAATGCAACCTACCACTGCAAAAAGGTAGCCTACACAGACTGGACAGACATCCAAAACAACCCAATTCCATGATTATCCATCAATCTAACTGACTTGTTTCCCTTACTTAGGATAACTGCCCCAACCTTCCCAACTCTGGTCAGGAAGATCATGACAAGGACGGCCGCGGTGATGAATGTGACCACGATGATGACAATGATGGTATCCCTGATGATAGGGTGAGTCATCCCAACAAGGTTTTTTTATTGCTTAAACATTGAGCATTCACCACAGAGCAGACAGAGCCCCAATTCAGTCTTGCGCAGGCCATAGCTCTGTGTATGCTCTGTGTATAAATATAGGAATTTATATATACAGTATATGTATATATATGTGTGCTTGTTTGCTATGATATTATGCCCATATCATCACCTTTTCCAATATTGTAGATGTTTTAATTGTTTACCTAAACCCCAAATAAAACTCAATATATGTAAAAATTAGCTTTTTTTAAATAATGATTCGGAGTGCAAAGGAAAACTCATAGTTAGTTATTATTAGCTGAGTGGCAAAACCAACATTTTAAAACACATGCAGACTTAGATAAAGTTGCTAAATATGTAGAAGTGTTTTAATTAATTTTCATTTTAATTTAATTGACTTTTTATTTATTTAGGACAACTGCCCACGAGTGTACAACCCCGCCCAGTATGATGCAGACAGGGATGATGTTGGCGACAGCTGTGACAACTGCGTGTTTGAGGCAAACACGGACCAGACGGACACTGATGATAACGGGGAGGGGGATGCCTGTGCTGTGGACATTGACGGTGATGGTAAGAAGCAGTGACATTATGCTTCATAACTTCCCCACTGCGTCTAAAGAAAAAATGTACTTAGTCCCAAAGGCTAATAATACAAGTATGCGTTTTATCTCAACAGGCGTTCTGAACGAGCATGACAACTGCCCATATGTTTACAACGTGGATCAGAGGGATACAGACAGGGATGGTGTGGGAGACCACTGTGATAACTGCCCTCTGGAGCACAACCCTGATCAGGTGAGGCCGATTTTATATTAGTCATTCCTCAGCACGGAACAATGCCGTGCGAGATAACAATGTGAGAGTCATCTGGAGGCTATAAAAGCTGTAGAATGAAAGAACTGTTTGAAGAGGATATGATAAAGTATGATTTAAGATTAAGCTGCAGCTTGCATACCTCGACACAAGGATTTGCTTTAAATCACATACATAGCATCGCCTCTCATACTAAAACTGATGAAAAACAAAACAAAAGCAAGTAACAAGTTATTTTCACATGGTGCTGACCCATAAATCTAAGAATGTATCTTTCCCGCAGATCGACTCGGACTCAGATCTTGTGGGAGACAAGTGCGACAACAACCAGGACATTGACGAGGACGGACACCAGAACAATTTGGACAATTGTCCCTATATATCCAATGCCAACCAGGCGGACCATGACAAGGATGGCAAGGGTGATGCCTGCGACCACGATGACGACAATGATGGCATTCCTGATGACAAGGACAACTGCAGGCTGGCCTTTAACCCTGATCAGGTGGACACTGATGGTGAGTCACTCCTGTCAGTCTTACACGTCTATCAAGTCATGTCCATGCCTGATAACTTATTGGGTGTTCTTGTCTTAGGTGATGGCCGAGGTGATGTGTGCAAGGATGATTTCGACCAAGACAACGTCCTGGACATTGATGATGTTTGCCCAGAGAACTTTGCCATCAGTGAAACCGATTTCCGAAGATTCCAGATGGTTCCTTTGGATCCTAAAGGCACCTCCCAGATTGATCCCAACTGGGTGGTCAGACATCAGGGCAAGGAGTTGGTACAGACTGTCAACTGTGACCCAGGCATTGCTGTTGGTAAGAAACTTAGACACACATTTCTGCTCAGACACAATGTAGTTGCCATCAAATCCTAACCCATCTCTCGTCCTAACCCAGGTTTTGATGAGTTCAGTGCTGTGGACTTCAGCGGAACGTTTTTCATCAACACAGATCGGGATGACGACTATGCTGGTTTCGTGTTCGGCTACCAGTCCAGCTCTCGTTTCTACACGGTCATGTGGAAACAGATCACACAGACCTACTGGTCTCATACTCCCACTAGGGCTCAAGGCTACTCAGGCCTGTCAATCAAAGTGGTTAACTCCACCACCGGGCCTGGCGAGCACCTGAGGAATGCCCTGTGGCACACTGGAGACACAGCAGGACAGGTGAGCAAATATTTATAATGTATTTTTGAACGTTTGTTTGTCTGTATTTTTCATGTTAACGAGCTGCGTCGCTCCAAAAAGCGCTTTTGTGCATGTATCCACGTTTTACTTATACACTAACTCTGCACATGTCCAACATAATAGATGTCATTTAACAACATAAGTGGAACAGGAGGAAACAGACACCAGCAACACTAGCATAGCTATGTGAGCTACATTGCTAACATTACACTCACATTTTAACAACAAAATCATGCTACGTTAGCCTATTTGCTGAAGAAAAACTGAATGATGAAACTTACAGAACGCATATCCGTAGCTGAGTGACTCATATTTATTTTAAGATGGGTCGCAAAGCGTGTTTGTTTTCTGGGTGGGGGTTTATCATTTTAATCAAAGCTATCCTCCGTGAAGTGGTGACAGTATATACAAGGCAGGCTCATCTTGTTAGGTAGCAAGATTGAAAACTTGAAACTTCAAAACAAAAGTGGAGCACGATTTCTGGTCATAAACAGACTTAGTGGTATGAAATCAAGCCAATTCTGTATAATAGGGGAACACTAAAGTTTGAACTTTGTATTGATTTCCAGGTACGTACTCTGTGGCACGACCCCAAAAACATCGGCTGGAAGGACTTCACCGCCTACAGATGGCACCTTATCCACAGACCAAAGACTGGCCTTATTAGGTATGTTTTACGGCTTCATTAGAAATGTCATTTTGGAAGCAACAATGATCTGACGTGAGCCCTGGGTCTATTTTTTAGAGTGGTGATGTACGAGGGTAAGAGAATCATGGCCGACTCTGGAAACATCTACGACAAAACCTACGCTGGGGGGCGACTAGGCTTGTACGTCTTTTCTCAAGAGATGGTTTACTTCTCCGACCTGAAATATGAATGTAAAGGTGAGACTTGCTGAATGACAATCTATACAGCACTTGAGGTGGCTGTTAAACACAAAATACATCATTTGTGACTTTCTCTTTCAGATGCGTAATGCAATGAAGTCAGGCTGAAAGATGTCTCCCAGTTTTGAAGCGATGCACATTGGAGGAAGAATGAGCGGTAGCGTGAGGTAACATGACCTCAGGACTATTAAAACCAAAATGAAAGTTCAGTGATATTTCTGCACCAATTTTGAGCGCAGCTCTGCTCAGAAGAATCTGCCTCCCTCCTTCCCTTGAACGCGGGGGGCACATTTATTGCTTTGCACACCTGAACTTTGCTGATATCCCTCAGTGGAGAAGGGATGAAAGGGAACATTCCTTTAGTGTTCTTTTCATCTTTGAGCATTAATGTACATCTGCTGTGGACTCTTTTTTTTTTGTATGAAGAAAGCAGTAGGAGAACTTTCTTTGGCCGGGGGACTTCCTATAACCCTCCTGAAAGGAGTCCTTGAGGGACCGTGGACAGTTTGGAGTGAATGTTACGATCATAAATACCGAATGTGGTTTGAGTGGACGTGCATTTTTTTTATTTTTTTTTTCAGCATTTCTTTTAGTGTGACCCCTTTCAAACTTGCTGATCTTTGTTATTAAAGGTCTTCTACGTATATAAGGATGGCTATCTCAGGTTAAGAGCACAAAAAGGAGAGCACAGGGCCCTAAAGCAATTGCTTTGGAACAAATTATATATGATATTTATGAAGATAATAATACATGTGGCCATATTAATCAATACATTGAAATTTGGTTGAACTATTATTGATTAATCAAGAGTGCACTACTTGGCAGAAAGCAGCAGAGGCACTGTTAAGTTGGTCTCAACTCGTTTGCTGAAACACGTCCGCTCTGGTAGATTGAGTTACATGCCCAATGGAAACAACAAGAGTTCAGAACGTTCCGAGACAAAACAATATTCCAATTCCATCGTTTTTTTCAGTCAATCTTAAGAGATTGAGTCAGACACCCATCACTACTTGTCAACAAGCCATTTTCAAATGATTTTTAAAAATTCCAATTTCACTGACAATTTGTGCACAAAATGCGTAAGTGGTGTGCCTGAGCTTGTGTGTGCAAAAAAACAAAACAAAACGTGCAAATATTACCTCATGACTTGTTTTTGCATTGAGGCCAATTCACTTTTCTTAGTCTAAATTGGATGGCATCGATTTGTTTTTGCCTTTTTTGGGTAGCTTTTTCTTTAGGTCTTTTGGCAAAGACCGTACTCTCAATCATGTGCTGTATATATACATACTATTTTTATAGGGGGGGAAAGAAGCCCAAGCAGGAACAATTATGTTGTGCTTTATGTATTTTCCAGTGCCTTTTTTTTTTATAAATTATTCTGATGTTGAAGTTATGAGATTTGTGTAGATATATGCTATTTAAATAATTTATCTAGAAGCCTTATGGAAGCGTTTCTGTCTGTATAAACTTATTTGCACACTGATGTCTTTTGTTATTTTGATGTATTTGACGCTTTTCTATAAAAACATTTGTATAGTTTTTACCAGACAAAAAAAATTATGTTTATACTCCTATTTGTTTTTATTGTTGTTTTGTTTGTTTGATATGTCAAGTGAATAATAAACGCTTAAAAAAATAAATAAATGTATATATATATATATATATATATATATATATGTATATCATGTCATCACTTGCCTGTCAGACAGTCCATACATGGACGCTATATTTACTTTGATGGAGCTCTTGTCCTTAAAAAAGCAAAAAGGGAGTCGAGCCACGCTGTGTTTCGCAAATGGAATTCATTAGTCGAGTCCGGTGAAGCCTTGGAGAAAGGGAGTATTCTTGAGAGTAAACAGCGGGAAAACTCAACATGAAATATAAGCCAGTTAACTGCACGTTCACGTAGTCTTGTTCACGAGTGAGGGAATAGTGGATCGTGAGATCGACAGGCGGATCGGTGCGGCGT
This sequence comes from Nerophis lumbriciformis, assembly GCF_033978685.3. Classification (NCBI taxonomy): domain Eukaryota; kingdom Metazoa; phylum Chordata; class Actinopteri; order Syngnathiformes; family Syngnathidae; genus Nerophis; species Nerophis lumbriciformis. The sequence goes on from NC_084555.2 coordinate 40,193,386, forward strand.
CTTCAGTAATGCAGACACTGTATCGATCCGTTGTGGTGAAGAAGGAGCTGAGCCAGAAGGCAAAGCTCTCAATTTACCGGTCGATCTACGTTCCCATCCTCACCTATGGTCATGAGCTTTGGGTTATGACCAAAAGGACAAGATCACAGGTTCAAGCGGCCGAAGTGAGTTTCGTCCGCCGGGTGGCGGGTCTCTCCCTTAGAGATAGGGTGAGAAGCTCTGTCATCCGGGAGGAGCTCAAAGTAAAGCCGCTGCTCCTCCACATCGAGAGGAGCCAGATGAGGTGGTTCGGGCATCTGGTCAGGATGCCACCCGAACGCCTCCCTAGGGAGGTGTTTAGGGCACGTCCGACCGGTAGGAGGCCACGGGGAAGACCCAGGACACGTTGGGAAGACTATGTCTCCCGGCTGGCCTGGGAACGCCTCGGGATCCCTCGGGAAGAGCTGGACGAAGTGGCTGGGGAGAGGGAAGTCTGGGCTTCCCTGCTTAGGCTGCTGCTACCGCGACCCGACCTGGGATAAGCAGAAGAAGATGGATGGATGGATGGAACTGCACGTTCACACAGATATGACTCCACATCCCGCAAGCATCTCTTTAAAGCTTCTCGCTCTGCATGTGACCCGCAGACATAAGGAATTTAGCAGACCACAGTGATAAATGCACTCATTGTGTCCCATTGTTGCTGCTAAGAATGTGCATTGTTTTGGTTGAAACGGCTAATAAAACATGTCTAAATAGATGATTATTCACTAAACCGGGGGTTGGCAACTCTTTCGAGCCCCCTCTCCCTGGAACTTTTTCAACACTGTATGAAAAAGGAAAAAGATGGATGAAAAAATATATTTTTTCTGTAAGAGAACAAAAAATGACACAAACATTCCAAATTGTTAGAAATCCCACTGTTGAAATTAAACATGCTTCACTGATGAGAGTATTTGGCAAGCACCGTTTTGTCCTACTAATTTCAGCAGTCCTTGAACTCACCGTAGTTTGTGTATGTGAAGTGAAGTGAAGTGAATTATATTTATATAGCGCTTTTTCTCTAGTGACTCTAAGCACTTTACATAGTGAAATCCAATATCTAAGTTACATTTAAACCAGTGTGGGTGGCACTGGGAGTGGGTGGGTAAAGTGTCTTGCCCAAGGACACAACGGCAGTGACTAGGATGGCGGAAGCAGGGATCGAACCTGCAACCCTCAAGTTGCTGGCACAGCCACTCTACCAAACGAGCTATACCGCTCTGTGTACAACTTTCTCCGACATTGCTACAGAAAGACATATTTAATGCCACTCCTTCTTTGTCTCATTTTGTCCACCAAATGTTTTATGCTGTGCGTGAATGCACAAAGGTGAGCTTTGTTGATGTCATTGACTTCTGTGGAGTGCTAATCAGACATATTTACTCAGTGCTTGACTGCAAGCTAATTGATGCTAACATGCTATTTAGGCTACCTGTATTACATATTGCATCATTATGCTTCTTTTGTAGGTATATTTGAGCTTATTTTATTTCCTTTATGTCAAAACGTGGACTAATACGCAGTTTACTGCGAGGATTGTTTTCCCGAGACGCAAACGGACTTGACCGGACACGGCTTGCAGGTAAAATATGATTTAATTATTCAAAGTCAATGAGGGGTACAAACAAAAAGCGCTCACAGCGGAGGCACAAAACTTGGCGCAGGATACAAAAACTAACACTTAAACGTAAACTATGGACATGAAACAAAAACTCGTTAACTGTGACATGAATAAACAAAAACTCACTTGGCAAGGCATGGAACGAGCAGCATGAATTAAGCATGAAATAAGTCAGCACAGAGCAAATCCAGAATATCAGAGTATGAACAATGTCAATGTCACCAGGCAGACTAACTGACAAAGACAGGCTTAAATAATAATGTCATGATTAGAACAGGTGCGTGAGTCCAAGCAAATGAGGCAGGTGAAACTAATGAGTTGCCATGGTGACTAAACAAACAAGGGAGCGTAAACAGGAACTAAAAGAGTCTTAAACAACCAGAAAATAACAAAACATAATCCAGACCACATAACATGACACTTTACTTATGTAATCTGGGTATTAAATGTATCTTTGCATGTCTCGTGACACATTATCTCTAGGTAATATTGACTTTTTATAGTTGTTTTTGTGCCGTTACAGACCACAGCAAACGTTACACAGCTTGCAAAGATTGTAATAAATCCATTAGAAGAAGACAGCTTGCCGTTTCCTTTAACTTGGACACACAACTATACCTTTGGCCACTCTAAACCAGTAATTTCCAGGAGTTATCTCTCCTTCCTAGAAGCCTCCATTTTACTAACGGTGTCCAATGTTGTAAAAAGGTGTAGAATAAATATTACATTTCAACATTTCTGTCAACGAAGATTTGCGTCAGCCTGCGACACATAGTCATTTTGATAGTAGGCTAATATATTTAATAAAGAAATGTATATCATGTGCTACCTTCATTATAAGACTTATGTAAGGCTTTTAATTTTTTTGCAGCTCCAGACACATATTAGTTTGTATTTTTGGTCCAGTGTGGCTTTTTTAACATTTGGGTTGCTGACCATTGCACTAAGCTATGAACCAAGATCAGGACTGATAATTGGGATTTCGCCACAGTTTCCCCTTCAAAATTATACTTCAGAAAAGTACAGCTGCATTGAGAACCGGACAACTAACTAGAAAATGCAATTGTGGTAGAAATTGCATGTGAGTGCTGAAAAGCCGAAGCTAAACTGAGATGCTAAAAGTTAGCATGCTAGCCAGATAGCGTCAAGTAACAAAATGTATGACTCTTCAGTGTGTACCTGATACATTTGGGAAAAAAAGCAAGCATACTAACATGCTAACGTTAGCATGCATGAAGTAACAAAATATTTGACGCTGAGGTGTTAACTTACAAAATCAACTAAAAAAGCTAACATGCTAAGGTTAGCAGTTAACATGCGCAAAGGGACAAAATATTACGAAAAAGTGTTATGGTAGAGTTGTAAATTTAGGGAAAACCGGGAATTTTCAGACATGAAAAAAATAAATAGCCTGAATGTCCTGAATATGTGAATTTTTTTGTTTGTTTGTTTTGTTTTTTTGTTTGTCCTGTCCAGCTTCTCAGGCAAATCATATAGTTGATGTAGATGCCCATATCGGCTGTTCAGATTTACTTTACAAAAGAGAAGTGTAGGATACTTCTCTTGTTGCCTTATTTGTATTTGACTTTATTAAATGTATCTATATTATCATTTGGTGCAGCCGGGCCGGAGCAGGAGGGGATAGAAAGAGAGAAAAAAGAAGACAGAGGGGGAAATTGTGGGGACAAGAGGGGGATTAAACAGAGAGACAAAAACAACAACAGCAAACACAACAACAACAACAACAACAATAGAGCAACATCAGCAAATAGGACATGTACAAATGTGATGGTAAAAGTGATAGCAAATAAGCAGTTAGCGAAAATAAAAAATAATACAGAAATGATAATGAGCATTATTACACTACAAATGGAGCAATACAAATACCAATAGAAATAGCGCTATTGATAATGAACAATACCAATAATTTACCTCTATAATCAACAATACAGTTGTTCAAATGCAACAATACATATACGTAATGATAACTTGAGATACAAAATAATGCAGAAAAATGGAGGGGAAGAAAGAGAAGCAACCTACATTAACCTTGTAGATTGTTATAGTTGAATAGGTTAAGCTTTGCCAGTATGCCATGTCTTATACCCAGTTTACCCTAGGGCAACAATGTTAATATATGTTTGATGAAACGTAATTATGTGCATAAGTGTATGTATGCATATGTACGTGTATATATACAGAATGTGTATATGTATGTTTGTACAGTGAATGTATATGTACAGTATGTGTATATGTACAGAATGTTTATATGTATATTTGTACAGTGAATGTATATGTACAGTATGTGTATATGTACAGTATGTGCATATGTATGTTTGTACAGTGAATGTACTGTATATGTACAGTATGTGTATGTTTGTACAGTGAATGTACAAACTTTGAGTATGTAAATATGTACTGTATTTGTATATGTATGTGGGAGCGTAGGTACCTATGTATGTGTGTATGTATGTATGTGAGTATATGTGAATTTGTATGTACAATATATTTGACTCCCAGTGTGCGTGGGAGCTAGAGTACGACCCCAGCCTCCCCGAAAGTCCAACCCACAAACAGTAGGCGTGGTACCCAGGTAACCAGGGATCACCGCCCCCACGCAGTCAAGCCGGCCAGCGACAGGAACCCCAGAGCCCGGTCCACCGCGCCGCCCACAAGGGCCAGCAGCAGGCCGCAAACAGACGCACCGGCAGAGGACAAGGCACGAGAAAAGCAGGGGACAGCCAGACCCTAAGCCAGCGAGAGACCACACCCCACACAGGCAGAAACCGGACGGGAAGACCGCCCCCGCCCCACCGGCAACCGGGCCCCCACGAGCCCACCCCCCACCACCGGAGAGCGCGGCGAGGCCAGCCCCCGGCCACCCCACCCAAGTCCCCACCCAAGGACCACCCAGCGCGGGGCCACCAGAACCCGGGAATATGTGAATTTTTGATAGCTTATTGGTTTGAATTGGTTGGGAAAAATGTTGGACAAAAAGACAAAAGGGTGGAAACAGTGGTATTAAAAAGTGTGAATTTGAAAGAAAGCAGTAATTTTAGAAACGTTGAAAATTGTTAGTTTGAATTTTCAGGATGAGCAGAATGTGTTGACGGTGGAATGGTTTGAATTGGATGAAAAAATGTGGGAGGAGTAGGCGGGCAAATACAAGGAATAATATTTGGAATACTATTTCAAGTATACATAGTACATACACAACAACAAGGGAGGGCAGTGAGGGCATTCTGTATGTACTTCACATGTTAGTCACAGTAAGAAGACACATTTCATGAGGGGTGACTGCTTGAGCACAGCAAGAAAACCGATTGTGAAGAATTACACTGCACTATTGCAGCCTCAAGAGGTATAACAAAACAACAAAGTAAGCTAATGTTAGTATTATCGCCAGATAACAGTATTATTCGTTATCTCATTTTCAAATATGGAACCTTGAGTTTTGTAGATTTCTCACTCGATACATAAAAGCGGGGGACAGACAGTTTGCCGCCTTGCATGAAGCAATATCTTTCAGGGTAAAACCATGTCACTTGTGATTTAGGGCTATATAAATAAACATTGATTGATTGAGATGAGTAAGATTATTTTGAAAATGAACGGATGGATGGATGAAATAAATTCAGAATGTTTGTCATGGTTCTTCTTCTTTGTACTTTGTAAACACTTTAAGTTTGAAGAGTTTCTTGAAGTGGATCATATTAGTACATTGTTTGATTTCTTTGCTTAATCCATTCCATAATTTAATTCCATATACAGATATACTGAAGGTCTTAAGTGTTGTACGTGCATACACATGTTTTAAATTACATTTTTCTCTAAGATTATATTTCTCCTCTTTTTTTGAGAAGAATTGTTGTATATTCTTGGGTGGCAGGTTCACTATGTTGTGGAAAGTCAGTATTTTTGATTCAATAAATAAAGGGTTTGTATGTTCTCTATATCCAACATTATGTATTATTCTAACTGATCTTTTTTGTAACACCGTTAATGAATAAAGTGTACTTTTGTAGTTATTTCTTCATATTTCTACACAATAACTCAGATATGGTAACACTAGCGAGCAGTAGGTAATATGAAGTGATTTTTAGTCTAAAACATGTTTTGCTTCATTCATTATTGACGTGTTTCTTGCTACTTTATGCTGTATATTTTTTACATGAGATTTCCAGTTCAATTTATCATAAATCATTATTATACCTAGAAATTTGGTTTCATTTACTCTTTCAATTTCTATTCCGTCTGTTTGACTTTCTCTTCTACTGTTACCAAATAGCATTATTTCAGTTTTACTGAGATTCAAAGATAGTCTGTTTTTGTCAAACCATCCTTTTAATTTGTTCATTTCTTCTGTTATTATTTGTATTAGCTTCTGTGTGTTCTCTCCTGAACAAAACACAGTTGCATCATCCGCAAATAATACTAACTTTAAATCTTTTGTAACTTTACAAATGTCATTTATATAGAGATTGAATAATTTTGGTCCTAGTATTGCTCCCTGAGGTACACCACAGGATATATTTAGTGTTTAAGTAAGTTTAGATATTAAACTTATTGTCCTTGTATACTGTATAACAGAACTAAATTGTTGTTTTGACTAATATTGGATTGGTTTTAATATTTTTAATGCACAACATTGACGCTACTTCAGTTATTTATGCTACATTCAGGGTATTATTTATATTTGTTTCTTTCTTCTTTTTTTTTTAACATGTCCTGCCATCAACCATATTGTTGATGTAGATGCCCATATGCCCAGAGAGGGATAGACAGAGAGACAACAACAACAACAGAACAACATCAGCAAATACGATATGTACAAATATGATATGAAAAATTATAGCAAAGAACCAATTAGTCAAGTAAATATTAATAACACATAAATGACAATGAACATTATTGCACTACAAATGGAACAATAAAAATACCAATACAAATAACACTATTGGTAATTAATAATAATAATAATATTTACTTATATTATCAACATTATTATTATTATTATTTGCAGTGCATCTGGAAAGTATTCACAGCACTTCATTTGTTCCTCATTTTGTTATGTTACAGCCTATCTTTGGGCACTTTTGCCCATTCCTCTTTGCAGCAATCAATCAATCAATCAATCTTTATTTATATAGCCCTAAATCACAAGTGTCTCAAAGGGCTGCACAAGCCACAACGACATCCTCGGTACAAAGCCCACATACGGGCAATGAAAAACTCACCCCAGTGGGACGTCGATGTGAATGACTATGAGAAACCTTGGAGAGGACCGCATATGTGGGTAACCCCCCCCCTCTAGGGGAGACCGAAAGCAATGGATGTCGAGTGGGTCTGACATAATATTGTGAGAGTCCAGTCCATAGTGGATCCAACATAATAGTAAGAGTCCAGTCCATAGTGGGGCCAGCAGGACACCATCCCGAGCGGAGACGGGTCAGCAGCGCAGAGATGTTCCCAGCCGATGCACAGGTCCACCCCGGGTCCCGACTCTGGACAGCCAGCACTTCATCCATGGCCACCGGACATGTGCCCCCCCCCCCCCTCAAGGAAAAGGGGAGCAGAGGAGAAAAGAAAAGAAACGGCAGATCAACTGGTCTAACAGGGGGGCTATTTAAAGGCTAGAGTATACAAATGAGTTTTAAGATGGGACTTAAATGCTTCTACTGAGGTAGCATCTCTAATTGTTACCGGGAGGGCATTCCATAGTACTGGAGCCCGAATAGAAAACGCTCTATAGCCCGCAGACTTTTTTTGGGCTCTGGGAATCACTAATAAGCCGGAGTTCTTTGAACGCAGATTTCTTGCCGGGACATATGGTACAATGCAATCGACAAGATAGGACGGAGCTAGACCGTGTAGTATTTTATACGTAAGTAGTAAAACCTTAAAGTCACATCTTAAGTGCACAAGAAGCCAGTGCAGGTGAGCCAGTATAGGCGTAATATGATCAAACTTTCTTGTTCTTGTCAAAAGTCTAGCAGCCGCATTTTGTACCAACTGTAATTTTTTAATGCTAGACATAGGGAGACCCGAAAATAATACGTTACAGTAGTCGAGACGAGACGTAACGAACGCATGAATAATGATCTCAGCGTCGCTAGTGGATAAAATAGAACGAATTTTAGCGATATTACGGAGATGAAAGAAGGCCGTTTTAGTAACACTCTTAATGTGTGATTCAAACGAGAGAGTTGGGTCGAAGATAATACCCAGATTCTTTACTGATTCGCCTTGTGTAATTGTTTGGTTGTCAAATGTTAAGGTGGTATTATTAAATAAATGTCGGTGTTTAGCAGGACCAATAATCAGCATTTCCGTTTTCTTGGCGTTGAGTTGCAAGAAGTTAGCGGACATCCATTGTATAATTTCATTAAGACACGCCTCCAGCTGACTACAATCCGGCGTGTTGGTCAGCTTTAGGGGCATGTAGAGTTGGGTGTCATCAGCATAACAATGAAAGCTAACACCGTATTTGCGTATGATGTCGCCTAGCGGCAGCATGTAAATTCTAAAGAGTGCAGGGCCAAGAACCGAACCCTGAGGGACTCCGCACGTTACCTTAACATAGTCCGAGGTCACATTATTATGGGAGACGCATTGCATCCTGTCAGTAAGATAAGAGTTAAACCACGACAAAGCTAAGTCTGACATACCAATACGTGTTTTGATACGCTCTAATAAAATATTATGATCGACGGTATCGAAAGCAGCGCTAAGATCAAGAAGCAGCAACATAGATGACGCATCAGAATCCATCGTTAGCAGTAGATCATTAGTCATTTTTGCGAGGGCTGTCTCCGTAGAGTGATTTGCCTTGAAACCGGATTAAAAAGGTTCACAGAGATTGTTAGACACTAAGTGTTCATTTAACTGCTGTGCGACAATTTTTTCGAGGATTTTCGAAATAAAAGGAAGGTGGGACACCGGTCGGTAGTTTACCATGAGGTCAGGATCAAGGTTAGGTCTTTTGAGCAGAGGATGAATAACCGCTTTCTTGAATGCTAGGGGAACAGTGCCAGAGGAAAGTGATAAGTTTATAATATTTAGCACTGATGGACCTAATAATACAAAAAGCTCCTTGATAAGTTTCCCAGGAAGTGGGTCAAGTAAACATGTTGTTTGTTTTATCCCACTTACACGCTGTAATAGTTCCTCTAATGTTATTTCATCAAAAAGAGAGAGACTATTTTGTATTGCAGTATCCGTCGTAGATACAGTTGTATCTGTGTTCATAGAACCCAGTTGTAGCTGGGATGCGTTGTCTTTAATCTCCTTTCTAATGAGTTCAATTTTCCTATTAAAGAAATTCATAAAGTCATCTGCCGAGTGGGTGGAGCTACTGGGAGGAGTCCCTTGTTGGGTTAGCGATGCTACTGTACTAAACAAAAATTTAGGGTCGTTTTTGTTGAGGCGGATGAGATTTGAGTAATATTTAGCTTTAGCTAAGGTAAGCATGCGTTTATACGATATTAAACTATCACTCCATGCTTGATGGAAAACCTCAAGCTTGGTCGCGCGCCATTTGCGTTCCAACTTTCTACATGATAATTTATGAGCTCTGGTTTCCTCTGTAAACCATGGGGTGCGCCTTTTAGGGGCCCTTTTTTGTTTTAGCGGTGCTATACTATCAATGGTTTTGCGCAGGGCATTGTCAAAGTTGTTAGTGAGGTTATCAATAGAGCCGACATAATTTGGGAATGGTGCCATTACCGAAGGCAGTAGGTCAGCAAGAGTCATCGTTGTGGCAGCATTAATGTTGCGGCTGCTATAGCAGTTATTATTATTATTAGTTTGTTGACAATGAGTCAGAACTTCGAATTTTATAAGGTAATGATCGGACATTACTTTAGTATACGGGAGTACCATAACTTTGGAGGTGGTGACACCCCTGACCAGCACTAGATCTATCGTATTGCCGTTGCGATGCGTAGGTTCATTTATTATTTGTGTAAGACCACAGCTATCAATTATAGTCTGGAGCGCCACGCACTGAGGGTCCGATGGGGTATTCATATGGATATTAAAGTCCCCCATTATGATTATATTGTCTGCGTGCGTCACTAGATCAGCAACGAACTCTGAGAATTCATTAATAAAGTCCGAGTAGGACCCTGGGGGGCGGTAGATAACAGCCATATCGAGAGGCAGCGGTGCGACAGACCTCATAGTAAGCACCTCAAACGATTTGTATTTATTATTTAGGTTAGGGGTAAGGTTAAAGTTTTCATTGTATATTAGTGCGACCCCCCCACCCCTTTTAAGGGGACGGGCAATATGCGCATTCGTATAGTTAGGAGGAGATGCCTCATTTAGGGCAAAAAATTCGTCTGGTTTGAGCCAGGTTTCGCTAAGACCAATGACGTTAAGATTGTTGTCTCTAATGACCTCATTAACTAATAACGTTTTGGGAGACAATGATCTTATGTTTAAAAAGCCCATATTATAAGTATTGGGCTGTTTTGACAAGTTTTTGTTTAAATTATCCGTAGTAGAAATATTAATAATGTTGCGTTTATTATACGTAGTGCACTTTAAATAGTTTCGACCATATCTAGGAATTGATACGACGGGAATTTTCAGATTGTTTGCTTGATGCTGCGATCGACTGAACGCATCATGATTTGCCACCTCAGTAGAATGCATATCTACCCCGGACACATTCACAACAGAAAACACATTATGTGAGTTGTGTGTTATTCTAAGAAAATTGCTATGCGTACAGGAATTATCCAGCCTGGTGCTGGCTAGTTCTAGCTTAACTGACTCCTCACCCGGACTAGCAGGCTCTGTAATTGCCTGTGACCGGGCTTGCTCTAGTGTAGTTAGTCAAATGTGACTTAAACAGTAGTCTATGTTCTTAGACAGGATGATGGCGCCTTCCTGGTTAGGGTGAAGGCCGTCCCTCATCAGCAAGCCTGGTTTGCCCCAGAAAGAGGGCCAATTATCAATAAACGTTAGTCCCTGTTGTCTACAGAAGCTAGCCAGCCACTTGTTAAGCGAGACTAATCTGCTATATCTCTCATCATTGCCTCTCGCAGGCAGGGGGCCAGAGACAATTACTCGATGCCTGGACATCTTTCTAGCGAGATCACAAGTCCTGGCTATGTTTCTCTTTGTAATCTCTGACTGTCTCATCCTAGTGTCATTGGAGCCAACGTGTACAACTATATTCGCATAACTAGTGGTGCGATTAGCCTGTCGTACGTGTTTACTAGGCCTGTTGCGAGTTAGCTCCCTAAGATTAGCCTCAATGTCAGGTGCTCGGGCCCCCGGGATGCACTTAATTGTGGCTGGTTTGCTAAGCTTTATGTTTCGGGTGATGGAGTCCCCTATGACTAAGGTGTGGTGCCCGGTAGACTGGGGTGTAGGACTAGCTAAAGAGCTAAATCTATTATGCGTCTCAACCGGTACACCGTAGCTTGTAGGCCTCTTAGGACTACTACAGGCTGGGCTAGTTAGCTCGCTACAGCTAACGCTAGCAGATGTGTCCGCAACATCTAAAGTTACGAGATTACTCTGCTCTAACTGGCGGACACGGCCCTCTAGCAGAGCCAGCCTCTCCGTGAGTAAGGTGCAAGACGCGCAGGAAGCCATACTCACGGTGTTTTCTGTCACCGAGTGAAGTTCCTGCTGTCTTCCGAGAAGTCCTGGTCACGCCTTTCTCCGCGCTAGCTTCGTTAGCTTAACAGCTAGCTAGCTGCGGGAGGGGTGGAGAGACAGAGATCGGGTGATTTGCAAGTTAAATAGTACTACTAAATATGTTGAGAAAGTAATAAAGAAAGCTGCAGAACAATTTAAAAGCACACAAATAGAACGATACTTAGCTTTTTCGAAACAGCGAGCAGTCAGCAAGCAGTCACGCACGGTGAACCGGAACCGGAAGTTCTAATATGGCCAATCATAAAAGGTCAAAAAAACCTCTCAAGCTCCATCATGTTGGATGAGATGTGTTGGTTTTCATCCAGGATGTCTCTGTGCATTTCTGCATTCATCTATCCCTCTATCCAGACTGGTACCTGCCACTGAAAACCATCCCCACAGCATGATGCTGCCACCACCATGCGTCACTGTAGGGATGGTATTGGCCTGGCGATGAGCGGTGCCTGGTTTCCTCCAAACATGATGCCTGCATCATATTTAGAGGAAACCAGGCATGCCAAAGAGTTCAATATCTGTCTCATCAGACCAGAGAATTTTGTTTCTCATGGTCTGAGAGTCTTTCAGATTTATTTTGGCAAACTTTTTACAAAAAATTGCTTCTCTCTGGCCATGCAGGCCTGATTGGTGGTTTGCTGCAGAGTTGGTTGTCCTTCTGGAAGGTTCTCCTCTCCACAGAGGAATGCTGTAACTCTGACAGAGTGACCATCAGGTTCTTGGTCACCTCCCTTACTAGACTAAGATGAATGCAGCAATGTACAGAGACATCCTGGAAGAAAACCAACACTTCCTATCCAACCTGATGGAGCTTGAGAGGTGCTGCAAAGAGGAATGGGCAAAACTGCTCAAAGATAGGTGTGCCAAGTTTGTAGCATCGTATTCAAAAAGACTTGAGGCTGTAATTGCTGCCGAAGGTGCATCAACAAAGTATTGAGCAAATGTTGTACATGTGATTTTTTTTTTGTTTTAATAAATTAAAACTAATTTTACATTAGTAAAATTTAAATATTAAATACATTTTAATAAATAATAGTTTTACTACATTTTCACATTGTCATTATGGCGTGTTGTCTGTAGAATTTAAGAAAACAATGAATTTATTCAATTTTTGAAACTAGGGCTGCAACATATTAAAAAGTGGAAAAGTGAAGCGTGACAAATACTTTTTGGATGCACTGTGTTGGAGATTACTTGCCAGCGGCTTACATTTTTATTTCATTTCAAAACTCATATTAAAGCTGTTTACAGAAACTATGTTTTGTATTTTGTTCCCTTATACTGAAAATGAATGTAACTTTAAAACCATGTTACACACCAAACCGAGCTTATTGTGACGATCTGTCACTTCATTTCTGTTTGTTTCCTTGTTTTGTATTCACTTCCTGTCTAACATTTCCTGTTTGCCCCGCTGAGCGCTGTATTTTTTCCCTCACCTGCTGTTGATTGGCAGCCGGTCAACACCTGTCAGCCTCGCGCACTCCTCAGTGCTAGAGAATTTAGTTATGTTTGGACCTTTATGCACGACTGCTTCATCGCCTCTGTTTTGAATTATATTAAAAGGATCTTACCTGCTCATCGTCTGCTGGTTCCTGCATCTTGAGGTCACAACAATTGCAGCCATGCGAGTTTGCGACACTTATGGCTTAGCGTTACACCTCTATACAGTAGTTAGCATGTGTGTCACTTCCAGACAGGTATCCCCAAATGTTAGGATAATGAGTTTATCAACTGACTAGCTACTACAAATAGTAGAATCTGGTATCTGCTTTTACCACTGTACAAATATAAAGGTTTATTTTTTTAAAGGCAACAGGGAAGATCTGGCGCAAAAAAGCCAGACAGTGTAAGAATGCAGCAGGTCACTTTACATTAGCACTGACCTCATTCTTACCATGCTGAGCTCACACTGTTTAACCCAAATAGGCTTAATATCCTCCCTCCCTTTACATCAGTAATGGTACACATCTGGGAAACCCTTATCAGCTACTCTTGTCGGAAAAAAATATTTTGCTTTAGTAAGGTGTTAAGATTCCTAGACGGGTAGTGCTGGGTCTGACCCTGTAGGCTCTACCTGCCTGACATGTTCTCAATCCATTGGAATGTGAGATGGTTCCTACTGTCGACAGGACCGGGTCAGAATGTGAGGTGGAGAGGGGAGATGAACAGGCCCATAGGTGTCCAATGCAAAAGTCAAGGACCTCTACCTACGCTGAGGTCAGCCAGGTGCAGCGTTGCTACTCAACACTTTGCACGCAAACAGAAACGGTGCCAAGAAAAAATCTCCCGAGCAAACCTGAAAAGACTCAAAGACAATCCTCTTTTTAAGGGTTTCTTTTTTTTAAGGTTACTTGCCAAAGTAAAGAAAAGTGCAAGAGAGGGTCTGCTTTCAGAGAATCCAACTTCTACAGTAGCTTACCTGTAGCAGCAAGATTGAGAAGAATGTTGTCAGTTTGTCTCGTGGGGAGACCATCGTCTCGTTGGCAGCTGTGATGGACACCAGTAGTAGTTTTATTTGAAAACAATTTTGACACCACCAAGAAACTTAAATTATCTGCTAGTCATTGTTTTCAACTAAAACATTACTCTATATGAAATACAACAAACAACACCCTCTGCTGGGTTTGGTTGGGCACTGCCCCTCTAGAGGGCCCCCTAGGGCAGCGTTTCTCAAAGTGTGGGGCGCGCCCCACTGGTGGGGAATAGAGACATGACAGGTGGGGCGCGAGGAACGGGAGAGAATTTCACTTAAATTTTTTTTTTTTTTTTTTTAGATTTTTTTTTATTTTTACTATGCTTTCATTTTCTATACACACTGTAAATCACTTTCTGATTCTGTCTGTGAAATCCGCTATATAAATAAATATAAATTACTTATTTTTCCTGTAGGCTTTAAATTTCTAGGTAGGAGCAAAAGTTTGACAGACATAGCAACAGTAATTAATGGGGGCGGAGCTAAGCGGAACAAACTTGACGAGACAAGCGCAGCAAAATGAAAAGCTGTCCCACTGTCAAACGACACAGTTGCGAGACGTATATGCGACATTGCAAGTGATCTTGAGGAACAACTCGGAGACAAATGAAAAGAAAGTCGTTTTGCTTTACAAGTGGACGAAGCTACTGACAGCAATAAAGACTGCCTGTTCATCGCATACGTCCGCTTTGTGAATGGCGAGTCACTGTGCGAGGATTTGCTGTTTTGCAAATACATCAAAAATAGAGCCTCTGCTGATGAGCTGTTCAAGATAATGGACAGTTTCCTCAAAGAACACGACCTTAAATGGGAAAACTGTGTGGGCTTTTGCTCTGATGGCGCACATACCATGGCAGGGTCAAGAAACAAGCTGCAGGCTCTAATAAAGAGGGTTGCGCCAAATGCGCATTGGACACACTTTGTCATTCACCCGGAAGCACTCGCGTCAAGGCAGCTCAGCCCTGAACTCAATGAGGTTTTAACAGATGTGAGCGCGGTAAATTTGATCAAAACACGACCACTGAAAGCGCGACTGTTCTCTGCACTGTGTGAGGAAATGGGAGCTGATCATACAGCCGTGCTGTTTCACCATTCTTGCCAACCTTGAGACCTCCGATTTCGGGAGGTGGGGGTGGGGGGCGTGGTTAAGAGGGGAGGAGTATATTTACAGCTAGAATTCACCAAGTCAAGTATTTCACACACATATATATATATATATATATATATATATATATATATATATATATATATATATATATATATATATATATATATATGTATATATATATATATATATATATATATATAAGAAATACTTGACTTTCAGTGAATTCTAGCTATATATATATATATATATATATATATATATATATATATATATATATATATATATATGACGGCGTGGCGCAGTGCGAGAGTGGCCGTGCGTGACCCGAGGGTCCCTGGTTCAATCCCCACCTAGTACCAACCTCGTTGTGTCCTGAGCAAGACACTTCACCCTTGCTCCTGATGGGTGCTGGTTAGCGCTTTGCATGGCAGCTCCCTCCATCAGTGTGTGAATGGGTAAATGTGGAAGTAGTGTCAAAGCGCTTTGAGTACCTTGAAGGTAGAAAAAGCGCTATACAAGTACAACTCATTTATTTATATATATATATATATATAAATAAGATAAATACTTGAATTTCATTGTTCATTTATTTACACATATACACACACATAACACTCATCTACTCATTGTTGAGTTAAGGGTTGAATTGTCCATCCTTGTTCTATTCTCTGTCACTATTTTTCTAATCATGCTGAACACCCTCTCTGATGATGCATTCTGCTTCGTCTCCTTGTTGTGTGCGCAGTTGTGCACTGCACTCTCTAAAAGCCCTAGATGTTATTGTCACATATGCATGTACATTAGATGGCAGTATTGCCCTGTTTAAGAGTGTCACAACATTGCTGTTTACAGCAGACGAACTGCTTTACGGTAGACGAAAACGTGACTGCTGTTGTTGTGTGTTGTTGCCGTGCTGGGAGGACATTAATGAAACTGCCTAACAATAAACCCACATAAGAAACCAAGAACTCGCCCTCGATCATTCTACAGTTATAACGTGATTGGGCAGGCACGCTGTTT
Organism: Nerophis lumbriciformis; assembly: GCF_033978685.3. Taxonomy (NCBI): domain Eukaryota; kingdom Metazoa; phylum Chordata; class Actinopteri; order Syngnathiformes; family Syngnathidae; genus Nerophis; species Nerophis lumbriciformis. Next base: position 40,209,298 of record NC_084555.2, read on the forward strand.
ATATTGTGGGAAAGCGGACGTGAAAACATGCTGTCGACACGTCACTCAGGTACGCCTGAATTTCGGGAGATTTTCGGGAGAAAATTTGTCCCGGGAGGTTTTCGGGAGAAGCGCTGAATTTCGGGAGTCTCCCGGAAAATCCGGGAGGGTTGGCAAGTATGTGTTTCACAGTGAAGCAAGGTGGCTCTCCCGGGGCAAAGTGCTGTCACTTGCCCTGTCTTGCCAAATGCATAGCTCCTCCTTTTTTTTTGCAAAGATTGCAAAGTGGCACTTTTATTTTATTTATTTTGAACTTGATGCAAGTTATTTGATTTATTATTGAACTTGATGCAAGTTATAACACTTTTATTTGATTTATTATTGAACTTGATGCAAGTTATAACACTTTTATTTGATTTATTATTGAACTTGATGCAAGTTATAACACTTTTTTTGATTTATTGTTGAACTTGATGCAAGTTATAACACTTTTGTTTTATTTATTATTGAACTTGATGCAAGTTATTTTATTTATTATTGAACTTGATGCAAGTTATACCAGGCAGCACGGTGGAAGAGGGGTTAGTGCATCTGCCTCACAATACGAAGGTCCTGAGTAGTCTTGGGTTCAATCCCGGGCTCGGGATCTTTCTGTGTGGAGTTTGCATGTTCTCCCCGTGACTTTGTGGGTTCCCTCCGGGTACTCCGGCTTCTTCCCACCTCCAAAGACATGCACCTGGGGATAGGTTGATTGGCAACACTAAATTGGCCCTAGTGTGTGAATGTGAGTGTGAATGTTGTCTGTCTATCTGTGTTGGCCCTGCGATGAGGTGGCGACTTGTCCAGGGTGTACCCCGCCTTCCGCCCGATTGTAGCTGAGTCAGGCTCCAGCGCCCCCCGCAACCCCAAAGGGAATAAGCGGTAGAAAATGGATGGATGGATGGGCAAGTTATACCACAGCTGCACAGTTATTTTATTAATTATTGAACTTGATGTTATTTTATGTTATTGAGTTTGAATGTATACAACTTAATGTTACTTGATGTTCAATAAATTTGAAAATATTAAGCTTGGCATTAGCGTTCTGTTGGGGTGATGGGGGCAGGTGGGGCTTGAAAACTCCCCCTTGTCCAAAGTGGGGGATGACAAAAAAAGTTTGAGAACCACTGCCTTAGGGGGCTGCCAAAAATAAGTGTTTCTCAGCTATGGGCCTCAGCAGTACTCAGTTGTAATATATTTGTCCACCACTTGTGGCAATAATGAAAAAATTAAACAAACAAAAAGTCTGGAGCTAAAGACATAGAGAAGTTTCTTAAGTGCAAAAAGTATGACTAAAGTGGTGAAGCTGTATTATCATTTACACTTTAATTTTAATGGCAGTTTATGTAGGAAATATTTTCATTATTATTGTTAATTTAGTTAGGATTTTTTTTAATTTTAGCTCTGTTTAATTGTATGTTCATTCATTTTTCATCAGTTTTTATGAGTCCTATTTTTTGTAGTATATTTGATTATTATGTATTTTTGTAATGAGCCTGACCTATACCTTGATAATAATATTTGTGATTAACACATGATTTCATATCATTTGATAAGTAGGTTAGATATGATTATTTAATATGACTAAAATGAAGAGTAAGATTATTAATTCAGTGTTAAATTATTAATTCAGTGTTATGTAATAATTTCATGTCAAGTCATCATTAAATGGCCCTGATATGTCAAAAGGCATTGATAAATAATGTTCTTTTCGAATACCTTTATAACTGATAACAGTAGTTCAGCCGGGATATGCTCATTTCAAAATTAGATTTACAGCCCCGAAATATTGTTGTTGTTTTCATTCCGATACCCCGCCCTCCACCGTTTGACCAATTAAAAGTCAGTGAGTGTGTCACATCCAGGTTGCCAGTTACGCACCGTCATCTTCGTCTAGCTACTGCCACTGGTAAAGTTACTAAACATGTCAGACCTTAGTAAATCTAAAAGGCGTCGTTACGATTCTCAACTCATTCATGACAAAGCCAGGAACAAAACGAGGATTTGTATTGGGGATGCCTTTGAAAGATGGAGACGATTGAAGGCGGAGAAGATTTTTTCATCTGATGTTAAAATTGCTAATTTCCTCCTTGCTAGGTAAGTAAGGCATTTACGTTTTCTTATTGCTTGTAATAAATTCTAATGGACATATCGTATGTAAACTATATTGTCCAATCCAGTCTATGATCTTGTCTAACAAAGCTAGTAAGTTCGTGCAACGAATGCTTAGCATGATACCCCGGTCAATGACACATCGACATACAGGCTAATGGGGGAAATATATGCCCGTTAGCCTCTATGTCGATGTATCATCCAACTGACAGTGCAAAATATATTTTCGACAAATAAAACCTATGTGGATATGTCAGTGCCTATTTCGTTCTCAATATGCCGATACGCTGAGGAAATGTGTTCTAACATTAGCACGGCTAATTGCGGTTTCTGGTACTGTGTGTGCATCAGGCACATATGGAGTGGTATTTGCTTGGCACAATATAATGCATTACATGTAATGATGTTCTACTCTACTTTGTGTATTGACATGGTTGTAGGCTATATGATTTATGCGTAACGTGGTTTTTGCGTAACGTTGGTTGGATCATAGAATTGCACTCTGCACTGAAAGATGGTGATGTGTGTACATGGAAGAGAATGCAGTGCGTCAGGTTGGATGCAACATGGGGTTATGCTGATTTTACTGTTGTCCTTGGCTTGCCATCAAAGTAGGCCTATGCGATATATAATATATCGTTATATATAATTATTTCGATGGTGGTCCGTGCGGTCAAACTAGACATTTCAGCAGGGTAATGCCAATAATCTGTCCCGACTCCTGACGAAAATATTGCTGCGTACCTTTACAAACATTTGGCTAATTGACATCAGTAAAATGTGGCATAATTACTTAGTTAAACCATTTGCAAGAAGCATAAACAAGAGAAACCTACAGCGTAGGACTCGTCGATTGTCATTTGAAGTTCCTTAGAGTACGATTTGGATTCGGCTGCGTATCTGGCAACCTCAGTCGTGGAGAGTGGGAGGGGACTACAGAATTTTGACCGTGATTGCAGTACCATTTCTGGCCACATTACATAGATAATGTGACAGCTGTGGACTACGATGCGGTGGAGCATTGAATCTACTGGTCAGACGTCCGGACGCAGACCATCAAAAGAGCTTTCATCACCTTTGATATTTGAGTGGGCCTCGGCCCCTTCTGCAGTGAAAAACTCGAGCCCCGACGGCGAAAAGCTTAAGAACCCCTGGATTAAAGGACCCATAGCGTCTTGATGACAGAAAGTTCACTTACAAGTTCTCTGGGGCAAAAAAGTATTTAGTCAGCCGTTGATTGTTCAAGTTCTCCCAGTTAAAATGATGACAGAGGTCATAGGTACACGTCAACTGTCAGAGACAGAATGTGAAAAAAATCCAGGAACTCACATTGTAGGCTTTTTAAATAATTTATTTGCAAATTATGATTGAAAATAAGTATTTGGTCAATAACAAAAGTTCAACTCAATATTGTGTTGTATATTCTTTGTTGGCAATGACAGAGGTCAAAAGTTTCTTGTAGGCCTTCACCGCAGGTTTTCACACATTGTAGCTGCAATTTTGGCCCATTCTTCCATACAGATCTCCTCTCGGGCGGTGTGTTGGGGCTGTTGCTGGGCAACAGACTTGCAACTCCCTCCACAGATGTTCTACTGGGTTGAGGTCTGGAGACTGGCTTGGCGACTCCAAGACCTTGAAATGCTTCTTACAGAGCCACCCCTTCGTTACCCGGGTGGTGTGTTTGGGATCATTGGATCATTGGAAGACCCAGCCACGTCTCATCTTTAATGCTCTCGATTTTTCTCCAAATCTTCCAACACATGGCCCCATTATTTTTGTTCCTATCACGGATAAGTCGTCCTCTCCCTTTTGCAGAAAAGCAGCCCCAAATAATGATGTTTCCAGCTTTATGCTTCACAGGGGGTATGGTGTTCTTGGGATGCAACTCAGCATTCTTCTTCCTCCAAACACCACACATTGGATTTTTACCAAAAACATTATAAGAAAAAAAGAAATATAAATATGATCAAATATAGACACCAGAGCGGGTTTTTCCATATCTTCAGTGTCTGCTAGGCATGGGTATTTTCTTAAGCTTATTATCAGCAATGCACATGCGCGGCAAAAATGTGGAATGCGTAGCATCATTTAAATAACCACGTCCACGCCCATATGCGTACAGTACTTGACTGTCACGGTATAAACAGGACTATCTCATTTCAGCTACACTTGTTGCTTGTCACCAACTAAAAGTAAAAAAAAAAAAAAAATACATTCAGCAGCTGTTTTGGCGTTGCAAATCTGGTGTTCTGTCGATTTCTTCTACCCAACGCTACTTTGCATGCACACAAACAAAATTTGCATTGAAAAAAACTAATCATCGAAAGCAGCTGCCTCGTATGCTTTGTGTAAAAGTAGTGATTTTAAATTATATTTATTTTATTAAATCTTCTGACCAGTTAGCATATAGACAATTACAGCGTAAGAAAGTTCTTATTGTACGTTAACAGACAGTAAGCACAGAGACCAGGGGTGTCAAACTCATTTTAGCTCAGGCGCCGCATTGAGGAAATTCTATTGCCACATGGGACGCACTGGTAAATTTATGGCATAATAACTTAAAAATAAAGACAACTTCAGATTATTTTCTTTGTTTTACTATGGCCAAAAATAGAACAAGCACATTCTCAAAATGTACACATTACAAATAATACTCTTGGCAAAACACTTCAAGTTAGTTGAAAATACTGAGGAAAAAAAATGGTGCAGTTTCAACAACACCATGATGAACACAATGAACTTACTTTGTCTCAGTGTATTTACAAAGCAATTAAAATGTTAGCACTTCTTGTTTAGCATTTTCATGTTGGCAGTTTAGCATTAAAAGTGTGTTCGGAAAAGTGTTTCCTCAAACTGACGCATTGCTGACCTCCGCAACTGCTACAACACATGAAATGATGATCATTCAAATATTACAATTATGATATAAACAAAACAATTATCAAAAATGACACCGTAGCCAAAATCAGGTAGCATAACGCCAAACTTAACCAATGTGAACATGGTAAATTTAAGCATGAAATAAAATAGAACAAACAACAAATGTAGTAACACACATTTTTACAGTGGAGTTCACGGTGCGCATCACACCGTCAACCAATTGTGTTTGTTAGAGCAATAAAAGTTTAAGGGCCCGTTACACTGCACGGAACTCTAACAACAAAGATGATGGTCAAGTTGAATTAAGTCTTTGCATCTTAACGTTTCATTATTTTATCCGTTGAGTGGATAATTTACAATGAAAGAAAGGTATTGTGCGTAGATACTGCATCAGTCTTCCGCCATCTGCTGCCAGCCACTACAGGAGCAGCTTATTGCTTGCACCTGCGCTGGAGTAGTGGCAGCCAATCTAAAGGGCGCCTGAAGTCAGCTGACACATCGTTTTTAAACAGTTTCTTGTCTGACGGGGTTACACTTGAATGGCTATTGCGACATCCAGTGGACATATTCAGAACAGCAGTTGCTTTCATTTTTAAACTTAGCAAACTCACCTTTTGGGCCTCATACGGCCCACTGGTCGCACATTTGACACTCGCTGACTTATACAATTACAGCATAATTATATTAACGGACAGTTAGCATGTAAAAAGTTAAAGTTAAAGTACCAATGATTGTCACACACACACTAGGTGTGGCGAAATTATTCTCTGCATTTGACCCATCACCCTTGATCACCCCCTGGGAGGTGAGGGGAGCAGTGGGCAGCAGCGGTGGCCGCGCCCGGGAATAATTTTTGGTGATTTAAGCCCCAATTCCAACCCTTGATGCTGAGTGCCAAGCAGGGAGGTAATGGGTCCCATTTTTATAGTCTTTGGTATGACTCGGCCGGGATTTGAACTCACAACCTACCGATCTCAGGGCGGAAACTCTAACCACTAGGCCACTGAGTTACCTAACCCACAGGTGTCCAACTCAAGGCCCCGCGGCCACGTCTGGCCCAGCACCTTATTTTATGTTGCCCGCGAAAGCCTGAAAATAATGTGCATCAATAACGTACTTCATCTTTTCTTACTAAATGTATTCATTACTTCCATTTTGACAGAACAAAATACATGTACTTCTTTTTAACTTTAATATTATCTAATATTACAACAAATATATTATCATATATTCTACAAAATGTATTAACATTTAATTAAATACTTAAATACTTGACTTCTATTATCCAACAAATTGTACACTATAACATTGACAATAGATTGTCCTGGGGGTGCACAAAATAATTGATTCATATCCGAAACCCTATTTGTATATATTCCAATTCTTAAATCCATCCATGCATCCATTTTCTACCGCTTGTCCCGTTCGGGGTCGCGGGGGGTGCTGGAGCCTATCTCAGCTGCATTCGGGCGGAAGGCGGGGTGCACCCTGGACAAGTCGCCACCTCATCGCAGGGCCAACACAGATAGACAGACAACATTCACACTCACATTCACACACTAGGGCAGGGGTGTCAAACTCAAATACAGAGTGGGCCAAAATTTAAAACTGAACAAAGCCACGGGCCAAGGTTGAACAAATGAATCATTTAATAGGGACCCAAACAAGTTTTGCATTGAATATTGAACAAGCAAGGCTTATATAACTTTATAGTGACATGCAAAATCGAGTTTCAAATAATAAAAATAATAATTAAAAAATATCAATGGCATATCAAATACAATTTTACTCTTGAACGCATCATAATTATCCCCTCAACTCCCCCCAAAATGGATTAACTCGCTGGAATAAAAAAAGACAATAACATACATACATAAACGTGGATGCATGTGAAAAAGTGCAATATATTTATCTGTACAGTAACCTATTTATTTATTTATATATGCACCTTATTGCTTTTTTTATCCTGCACTACCGTGAGCTTATATAACGAAATTTCGTTCTTATCTGTACTGTAAAGTGCAAATTTGAATGACAATAAAAAGGAAGTCCAAATCTAAGTCTAATTTAAATAAAAATTGAATGCCACTTTTCTATTTGCAGCCTTCTGAGGTAAATATCAACATTAACTTTTTCCACATGCTAAAAAATTTGAAAATAAAATAACAATGAATAAACCAACCATTCAGGACTTTAAACTGATCAGTTTGCAACACACTGATCTAATCTGATGTGCCCAAGCCAGATACCTGCCATCTTTTCTTGGATGCTAGTTCATTAATGGCTTTGAGCTGAGGCAACCTTCATTATTGAATGAAGGTGTTCATCAGTCATTATATCTCGTAGTACACCCGGACCACAGTCTTGGGGGCGTGCTTTAAAGGCACTGCCTTTAAGCAAGGCGAAAACCGTTTATCAACAACACCCAGAAACGCCGTCGGCTTTGCTGGGTCCGAGCTCATCTAAGATGGACTGATACAAAGTGGAAAAGTGTTCTGTGGTCTGACGAGTCCACATTTCAATTTTTTTTTGGAAACTGTGGACGTCGTGTCCTCCGGACCAAAGAGGAAAAGAACCATCCGGATTGTTATAGACAATCACACATAAGAGATACGTGTGGACAGCAGGTTGATGCTTGTTCAATAAATGACGCTAGCAAGTACCGGTAAGAAAGCAACACTAAAACGTTGAAGTTTTATTAAGAATATAGAACATATAGAATCTGTCATAACTTTGGTAAACTTTTAAGCCGCACCGATTGGTGGATTGTCGGAGGATTACGGCTACCATAGTCAGACGTACTGTGCTTCAACATACGGGTATTATTGTGGTGTGTAAATAAGGACCTCAAAAAGGCACCTATTAGGAGACATTATCTGGTGATTTGTTGACGAATATTATGCAAAACCAACTTTTCTTACCAGTTGGTACCTGTTCATGTGTATTTGGGATCTGCATAAGTCCTGAAAAAGTGCGTGTGCGTCTGCCATTGCATTCCGCTTCAATAAGTTTCTTCTTTTTCTCAATCCTCTTGTTGTGGGGCATTAATCCTCCACTGTTGCCATTTCTAATCCAGAATAGCATACAGATGTAATTTATAACTGTCAGGAAACTCGCTATGAAAGGACCAAAAGCTACCAATACAACAAAGATGACGGGGAGAAGACGCAGTCGAAGTGGAGGCACGTAAAAAGACCGCATCATGAAGAGACGGTCAAAAAGCAGCTTGACAATGGTCTGTAAAACAAAATGTATGCAACATTTTGACTAAAGAATCACCATTACATGTTATGTAGACCACAATGAAGTGTTTTATATGTACAAAAAAAAAAAAAAAGACCCTTTTAATGCACCTTATAATTCAGTGCACCTTGTGGACTGAAAGATAGGGTTCTTCAAAAAGAGAACTATAAAAATGATGTAACACATTTTGAGATTGAGTCACTGCTCTTTATTGAAATGAACCATTACAAATGGAGTGTAAATGCACATACTACCACAGTTGGACTGCTGCAGAAACACTCTGCAGCTGTAATAATTAAGTTTAATGACATTTAGGATATTTATAAGTACAAAGTACTGCTTTTCTTCCCCATGCTGAATTAGCAGCATTAATACATAAACAATTGTTTTTTTATGTATATATTTATATATTTCTGTTAGAAAAGGATATTTTCCTAAAGGGTACTGCAGAAGATGGAATGCTCCTTGGCTGTATCAGTTTCATGCATGTACTACTTATTTATACGTCTCCACATTGGTGGCCAAAAGGCAGTGAATCATCGGTGGTTTTACGAGCTAAAATGACATCTTATGACAATGAAATGCATGTACATTCGCTAGACTTGCTTCTGACTTAGAAGGCAGGAAGAGTGATGTCAGCGATGGCGCGTCATTTGATGGCCATCTTGACAGCAGGACCTGGCATGCAGGAGGTCCATGTGTGCGTCTCAAGGTCCTGGCTCTGTCAGCTCACAAGCATCCAGCAGGCTTAGTAACTGCTGCTCACTGAGGGCCTCTGACTCGCTCTGCAAGAAGACACAAGTACTGGACACTGCATCAGCTCATATGTTTCAGCCTTTGTGTGTATGAGTTCTGCACCAGCCAGACTTCTACAGCCACTCAAACACATACAATAAAGCGTGTCTGTTCCTAATTATAACGTGGACAGACAATATTTTCCATCTTCCATAATCCTCCCTAAACGCTGTTGCACTACAAACATTCTTTACCAGACACATGCTCAGGTTTCGACTAATCACCGCAAAATTTCGCTTGATGTTGGACGACCCCGGGTAACAGAGGTGGTTTATTTTGTAGTAATGTATGGCACAGAAATACAGTTTTTTTTCACTGTCCAAGGAAAGAACCTCCAATTGGACACAAGAATCGTTTTTGTTTTTTCTACTGAAAATCACATTCCACACAAGGACAGTAGACCTCCTGTTATAATATAAGCATGTGTACTTGAACGATGGCAGACCTCCAGTTTACTTGTACTGTACTTACTGTACTCACTTCAAGCAGGTCCACAAGTTTAAAGCCTGTACATTAGTTATTCTAGTTTATTGTCAGTTTGTTATTGTACTTAGATAGTGTGTAAGTTAGTTAGTGTAGATAGTTTACTGTTCATAAGTTAGTTTGTGAGTTAGGTATTGTACTTAGTTAGCAAATTTGTAAGTTAGTTACTGAAGTGAGTTTACTGTTCATATGTTAGTTTGTGAGTTAGTTGGATACTGTACTTACTTAGCTATAGTTCAGTAAATCCTAACATTTTTTTCAGAAAGTACCTCCTCAAAAAACACTTGGTTCTCCAAGTTCTACCATAATGACCAACATTAAACTGTTGTAGTGTAGTAGGCCTAAGTATTCATTAAAAACAATTTTTTAAACAAGTATATTTAGTATTTTGGCCACTGTAACATTACACAGTAACACTGTGTTTGAATATATATATATATTTAACATGTCCTGTCAAGCCACTCACTTTAATTACACTGAACAAAAATATAAAAGCAACACTTTTGTTTTTGCTCCCATTTTTCATGAATTGAACTCAAATATATATAACTTTTACTATTTACATAAAAGACCTGTTCCTCTCAAATATTGTCCACATATCTGTCCATATCTGTGTTAGTGAGCATTTCTTCTTTGCCAAGATAATCCATCCCACCTCACAGGTGTGGCATATCAAGATGCTGATTAAACAGCATGATTATTGCACAGGTGTGCATTAGGCTGCCCACAATAAAAGGCCACTCTACATTTTGATTGCACAAAGATACCGTGACGAGATTCTGAGGCCCATTGTTGTGCCATTTACCTGCAACCATCACCTAATGTTGCAGCATGACAATGTACGACATGTTGCAAGGATCTGTACACAGTTCCTGGAAGCTGAAAACATCCCAGTTCTTGCATGGTCAGCATACTCACCGGACATGTCACCCATTCAGCATGTTTGGGATGCTGCGGATCGGCGTATACGACAGAGTGTTCCACTTCCTGCCAATATCCAGCAATTGCACATTCCAGAGTGGCCTTTTATTGTGGGCAGCCTACAGCACACCGTTTCAATAATCATTCTGTTTGATCAGCATCTTGCTGTTTAATCACCGGTGAGGTGGGATGGATTATCTTGGCAAATAAGAAATGCTCACTAACATAGATTTAGACTGATTTGTGTGCAATATTTGAGAGGAATAGGTATTCTGTGTATACAGTAAAAGTTTTAGATATTTTAGTTCAACTCATGAAAAATGGGAGCAAACACAAAAGTGTTGCGTTTATATTTTTGTTCAGTACAAATGATTATTTGGCATACCACTAGAGGTACCACAGTTTGAGAATCACTGACTTATAGTATTTTTTTACTTAAGCACAGAATAGCAGGTGTTACACACGTACACAAAAAACTGTACTGTCTTGGTGGGAGGTGTATCAGTGGTCCACGCATCTACATATAAGTAATGAGGACAAACCATGAAGCTGCTCAAATGTGTCAAGTAACTCCTCTCATGCAGCACAACATGACACCCGTGCAGATGTTTTCGCCGCACCCCACTGGGCTACAAAAATCACATTCCAGTGTCTCACCTATCCCCACAAGCCGAAGCTCTTTCTCTTCATCGATCATGTGCACACCTCCCCTGAGCGGACCACCCTGGGAAATGTAGCACAGTTTCACTTGCTGACAGACATCTCTACCAGAGGATCCTGTCCTGCCCTCTAAGTGCTCCGCAATGAAACGGCAGCCTTCAGGTCATGGAGTCATGGGCCCGTGTTAGTCATTTACGACCCTTCAATTACCCAGACACTGCATATCATTTTCTCTGCAGACGGGAGTCCGCAGGCACTGTGGATGCATTCCAGCCTCCACGGGACCACTGAGGCCTTCCCATGCTTTTACCCTTTCACACGCATGTAGCAGTGTGGACATGATTTTCCACATTCAATGGCAAGGGGGTATTCACATTAGACATCGGTTTTTAGTTGTGCATGCATATTGACATTCTTTCCAATACATATTTCATACTGAATACAGAGTGATGTTCATATAGTACAAATCAGTGACCTGCGGTGAGGTTCATGGCTGGTGAGGCACTGACTTCATCACAGTCAGATTTACAAACATATGAACCTTAAAGAGTATCTTATTCACCATTTGATTGGCAGCAGTTAACGGGTTATGTTTAAAAGCTCATACCAGCATTCTTCCCTGCTTGGCACTCAGCATCAAGGGTTGGAATTGGGGGTTAAATCACCAAAAATTATTCCCGGGCGCGGAGCCGCTGCTGCCCACTGCTCCCCTCACCTCCCAGGGGGTGAGCAAGGGGATGGGTCAAATGCAGAGGACAAATTTCACCACACCTAGTGTGTGTGTGACAATCATTGGTACTTTAACTTAACTTTAACTTTACACATACAAACTGTAGCACACAAAAAAGCACATTTAATAAAAAAAAATTTATTATGGTCTTACTGTTGCAACTTATGCGTTATATAGTTCATGTGTGATGATCATTTGATTTAATTGCTGATAAATTGATCTATTATTATTTACAGCTAAAAAGAGTTAAAAGGGAATTGATTTGATTTATACATGTGTTTGATATTGATTATTTGAGAAACACTGACACTGAATTGAGTTGTTTTCTACTCAATAGCCGAACAAAGGGTTAACTAAAGACTGCATGTTCCACAATGCATTGCGGCAAAACCGGATGTTAGAAAAGACCGGGAGCAGGTGCATTGTGGTTGTTGAGATTGAGGATTACGAGCCCACGGGTGATGAATGAATGACAGATAACAAGATATAGGGATTGTTTTGTACCGTTTTGTATGCCATTTTTTTCTTATATAAAGTACAACTTTATTACACATTTTCGACGTCCTGTCCAATACTTTGATCGTAGTTAATCTACATTTTTTGGTGCCGAAAAACTCGGAAAAAGATGAGCGAGGGAGAAGCAAAAGCCGCTGCTCAGATGACAGAAGAGGAACGTAGGACCGAAATGGAAAGAATGAGAAGAAAACGGGCTGCAATCAGAGGTACTACGACACGTCTTTTGAACCAGATAGACGGAGAAATGACCAAGTCAGATCCGGACATTGATCATTTGAGTACTTTATTGGACATGTTGTCCGCGAAGGAGGACAGTCTATTTGAGTTGGACAATGGAATTGAACTGCTCACGGCGTTGGATGACTTGGAACACGAGATCGAAAATACGGAGGACTACAAACAACGTGTCATCTCGTATAAGAGCCGCGCGCAGCGCATGGTGAAGAAAAAGGAGGATGAAAAACAGCAGCAACAAGCATCACCGCAGTAGAGGGTGAGCGACGCTAACTCGACCAACTCATTAGCATACAGACAGTCTGTAAAGCTACCGAAATTGATTATTGATAAATACAATGGCGATGTCAGTAGATGGCAGGAGTTTTGGAGCCAGTATGAGACTGCTATTCACACGAATGATGCATTGTGCAAACGTGAGAAGTTTACCTACCTGAAAACGTACCAAACAGGAACAGCTGCAAAGGCAGTAGCAGGACTTATGCTCACAGATGCTAATTATGACAGTGCTATCACATTATTGAAAAGCAGATTTGGAAGGAAAGATCTGGTGATCAGTGCTCACATGTCAAGGCTGCTGAATCTAACTCCTATGAAGAAATCCTCTGATGTGCATGCATTAAGGCAGCTATATGATGAATGTGAAATTCAACTTAGGAGCTTGGAGTCACTGGGTGTAGTGTCAGACACTTATGGAAGCCTACTATGCCCAATTTTAATGAAGATGATTCCAGATGACATAGCTCTTGAATATAGCCGTCAGAGGGGAGATGATGATGAATGGAAGGTTGATGAAATAGTCAAATTCCTACAGAAGGAGGTTCAGAGCAGGGAAAGAGCACTGCAAATGACAACGTCATACACCCAGAAAGAACACAAACCAGAAAGTAAGCCATGGAAGCAGTTATGCTCATCCAATGGCACAAAAATGAACAGACCCAGCATGCAATCTGCTGCTGCACTGCATACAGTCAGCCAGAAGACACATAACTGTATATTCTGTGACAGTGCAGAACACAAATCTGAGCATTGCCCTACTAACAGCATTCCTCAAAGCAAAGAAAAGATCAAGAAAATGGGAAGATGTTTCGTGTGTCTGGGACAGAAACACATTGCAAAAACATGCAAAGTGAAGGATGCATCATGTGAAAAATGTGGAAGGAGGCATCACATTGCTGTGTGCACCGGTGAGAAAAGTGAGGTGCAGCCCCCCAATGTTAAAGAAGAGGCTGTTGTTTCCTCAGTCATTCCTCACTCAGCGAAGATTAAACAAGATGGACAGAACACTGTGCTGCTACAAACCGCTAAGGCATGGGTAGGAGGCCCATTAGGCAGAAAAATGGCTCGCTGTTTACTCGATGGGGGGAGTCAGAGAAGCTTCATCCATGAAAACCTTGTGAAGAGCCTGAACTTACCAGTAATAAGACAAGAGACACTCACTCTTCACACGTTTGGCTCCTCTGTCCCCACAATGTCACAACGCAACACAGTGAAAGTCATATTGGAGAATGTCTGGGACAACCAGCAAAGAATTGAAATTGAGGCCTTAGAAACACCTCAGGTGTGCTCAGCTGTAATGAAAGTTCCCGGTGATCAGATTCAACATGAGCTCAAGAAAAAGGGACTACAACTAGCAGACTTCCCAGATAATGATGATGATCCTGAGCTATCTGTCCTGATAGGAGCAGACTACTATTGGCAAATTGTCTCAGGAAGAGTGGAGCGACTGACAGAGACATTAGTTGCACTGGAGAGCACATTTGGATGGTCTGTGCAGGGACCAGTGTGCATGTCAAGTGTCGCTGAGGCAACCTGCATGTTCATTCCACTTGAAGAGGACACACTTGTCTCCAAGCAACTAAGTGCATTCTGGGAAATTGAGTCTCTGGGCATCACAAGTGAAAACACATAGAACCCAGCAGAAGAAATGGCTATGCAGATGTTTGAGAGAACAACAACTTTCAAAGATGGACGATATCACGTGGAGTTGCCATGGAAACCAGAAAAAGCAGCGCTCCAAGACAACTACATAGTTGCTAAAAAACGATTTGAATGTCTGAAGAAAAGACTGAAGAAGGATGTTACATTCTACAGCAGATACAATGAAGTAGTGGAGGACTATTTACAGCAGAACATTGCAGAGGATGTGCCAAAAGACAACGCAAGTACGTGAAATACTACTTACCTCACCACGCAGTACTCAGAGAAGACAAAGTGACCACAAAGCTGAGAGTGGTGTTTGATGCGTCGTCTCATGAAGATGGCAGTCCATCCCTCAATGACTGTCTGCTCACAGGACCAAACCTGAATCCAGATCTAATCAGTGTCCTCATTAAATTCAGAAAAAATGAAATCGCATTTATGTCAGACATAAAAAAGGCTTTCTTGCAGATCTCCATAGTGGAGAAAGACAGAGATGCAGTGAGATTTCTGTGGCTCACAGGCCCACCAAGCGGAGAAGAGGATGGAGAGCTGCGTGTGCTGCGGATGACCAGAGTGGTGTTTGGGGCCTCCCCAAGTCCATTCCTACTCGCAGCTATAATCAGAAAACACCTAAAACAATATGAAACAAAACAACCACAGGTTGTAGAGACACTAAGAGAGTCACTTTATGTCGATGATTTTATTGCAAGCGCACACAGTGTTGAAGAGGCCTACCATGTGACAGCAACTGCAACCCAAATGCTGTCAACCGCAGGCATGGACCTCTGCAAGTGGATGACCAACTCTCATGAGCTGGAGAAGAAATGGAAGGAGGGCACAACAGACCACACACTGGCATCGGAGACACACAGAGCTGTGCTCAAGGTGTTGGGCCTAGTGTGGAGGCCAGAAACAGATGACTTCACCTTTGACCTCAGACCGCTATTGAGCATCTTAAAAGAAAAGAAGAACACAAAGAGAAGTGTTCTGCAGTCAGCTGCACGCATCTATGACCCACTCGGGTTCCTGACACCTTTCACAATCAGAATCAAGTGCATGTTTCAAGAAATGTGGGAGAGAGGACTCTCCTGGGACGAAGAGCTACCACCTGACCTGACTCAAGAATGGCAACAGTGGTGTTCAGAACTGCCCCAGCAACACCAGCTCGCCATACCAAGATGGTATCGAACAGACATGCAGCCAGAAAATAAACATGCCCTAACACTACATGTGTTCTGCGACGCAAGTGAAAGAGCTTACAGTATTGCAGCGTACCTACAAGGTGAATCGCCAGACGGAGAACCTATAATGAGCCTAGTTGCTTCCAAATCAAGGGTGGCTCCTCTCAAGAAAATGACACTGCCACGCCTGGAGCTCATGGGAGCTGTGATTGGAGCGAGACTAGCCACCAACTTGATGACGACTCTAAAACTGGAACCAAATCAGATAAGAATGTGGACAGACTCTATGATTACACTGCATTGGATTTGCAGCTCAGCTCAGAAGTGGAAACAGTTTGTTGCAAACAGAGTGACCGAGATCCAGTCACTGACCAACCCTGAGAGATGGTCACACATCCCAGGGAAGATAAATCCAGCTGACCTTCCCACAAGAGGACAAAGTGTTGTAGGGCTGATACAGAACCACCTATGGTGGAACGGGCCCAGCGTTCTGACATCAACTGATCAGTCAGAGGAGACTGAAAATGACAATGTTCCAGACAAGGTGAATGCAGAACTAAGGTCCAGCCAACAGATCACTGTACAGCTTGCTGCAAATGACACAGACCCCACTGAACCAGTGTTAGAACTGGAAAGATACAGCAAGCTGAAAAGAGTCCTCAGAGTGACAGCCTGGATAAAGAGATTCATAGCCAATGCTCAAACAAAAACAAAGAAAAAAGGAGAACTAACTGCTGACGAGTTCTTCGAGGCAGAAAAGTACTGGATCAAGACAATACAACAACAGAGTTTCAGCCAGGAGATCAAACAACTGAAAGGGGAAAAGGGCCTAAACAATGACTGCAAGATTAAAGAACTCAAACCTTTCCTGGATGAACACGAGCTGCTCAGTGTGGGAGGAAGGCTGCAGCAGTCCGATTTCACATCCAGAGAGCAGCACCCATGGATTATGCCCAATAAACACAGATATTCAGAACTGCTGATACAAAGCTGTCATGAAAAAGTGATGCACTCAGGAGTGAGAGACACTCTCGTTCAAGTGAGGGAGAGATACTGGATCCTGCGTGCCAGGCAGCTAGTGAAGAGAACTGTGGCCAGCTGCACAGTTTGCAAAAGATTCAAGGCAAAGGCCGAACAGCAGATCACTGCGCCCTTGCCCAAAGACCGAATAACTGAATCCCCATCATTCGAAGTCACAGGTGTGGATTTTGCAGGGCCACTTTATGTGAAAACAGATGATTCTGGGAAGAACTCATACATCGCGCTATTCACCTGTGCTGTAACCAGAGCAGTACACCTGGAACTGGTTTCAGATCAGTCAACAGAGACATTCTTGTTAGCGCTGAAAAGATTCATCTCATCTAAGAGGATTATGCAAAATAATCTACTCAGACAATGCCAGAACATTTAAGAGAGCTGATCAAGACCTGAAGGAGCTGTGGAAAGCTATCAAAGAACCCCAGCTGTTAGAGTTCTTCTCAGAAAAGGGCATCACCTGGAAGTTCATTGCAGAAAGAGCAGCCTGGTGGGGTGGATTCTGGGAGAGGCTCGTCCGATCAGTAAAAACATGCCTGAAGAAAGTTCTAGGGAGAGCTTCACTCAACTTTGAAGAGATGTGCACAATACTGACAGAGGTGGAGGCGATCATAAACTCAAGACCTCTGACATTTGTGCACAATGAAGTGGATGAACCACAGCCGCTGACCCCAGCCCACTTTCTGGTGGGAAAAACGGCTGACCTCTCTGCCACCAAAGCCCTTCCCTGCTAACTTTCAGCACCCAACTGCAAACAAGGCAGAGATCACTCGAAGATGGAAGTACAGACAGAGACTCACAACCAGCTTCTGGACCGCCTGGCGCAAGGATTACCTACTGGACTTGAAGTCAGCGCACCGCTGTGACACACCGACACCCACACCACTGAAAGTGGGTGACGTTGTACTCATTGGAGAGGACAACACCCCCAGACAAACCTGGAAACTGGGAAGAATCACAGAACTGTTTACCGGCAGAGATGGACTTGTCAGGTCGTGCATAGTCCGCACTCCCTCAGGGACTTTGTTAAGAAGACCTATTCAGTTACTGTACTGTCTTGAGATTTAGATGAACATAGTTCATGGGGGAAGGATGTTGCAACTTATGCGTTATATAGTTCATGTGTGATGATCATTTGATTTAATTGCTGATAAATTGATCTATTATTATTTACAGCTAAAAAGAGTTAAAAGGGAATTGATTTGATTTATACATGTGTTTGATATTGATTATTTGAGAAACACTGACACTGAATTGAGTTGTTTTCTACTCAATAGCCGAACAAAGGGTTAACTAAAAGACTGCATGTTCCACAATGCATTGCGGCAAAACCGGATGTTAGAAAAGACCGGGAGCAGGTGCATTGTGGTTGTTGAGATTGAGGATTACGAGCCCACGGGTGATGAATGAATGACAGATAACAAGATATAGGGATCGTTTTGTACCGTTTTGTATGCCATTTTTTTCTTATATAAAGTACAACTTTATTACACATTTTCGACGTCCTGTCCAATACTTTGATCGTAGTTAATCTACACTTACCTTTACTTATAAATTAAGTCCATGCGCAGCTCCTTTTGAACAAAAGCATCCATAACTTGTTTATAGAAGTCTTCCTGTCAAGACTTGATCTTGGGTGTTAGCTTTTCCGGGATGCAACGGAAAGTTGGCTCGGGCGAGACGGGAATGTAAGTACATTTTTTATTTAAAGACTATAAATACAAAGAAAAGGATCAAACAAAAAGCGCGCAGAGTGGCGGAGAATAAACTATGAAACCAAAAGACTATAGCAAAAAAGTACAAATGAAAAGCACGCACAGTGGCGGAAACTATGAACAATTAGACAAAACACAAACTGTGGCTTAATAAACAAAAACTTACTTGGCATGGAACCGGCATGAAAAAAGAGCAGCAAGGATCATAAGGGTGTGGAGAGTGTGCAGAAGCATATATGGGGAGGTCGTCAGAACGACAAACTGAAAAGAATGAACTTAAATACTATGGACATGATTAGTGAAAGCAGGTGCGTGACTCAAAACGTGAAACAGGTGCGTGATGTGACAGGTGAAAACTAATGGTTGCTATGGTGACAAAACAAAAGTGCACAAAAAGTCCAAAACCCAAAACGAACATGACCAAAACAAAAACATGATCACACAGACATGACACTTCCTTACTTTTAAAAGTCTCTCTGTCTCGATGGAGATCTTCCTTTAATTATTACCTCCTGCTTCGATTGAAAGTCCAGTTTAGAAAACTGTTTTATTTTAGATATGTAATCCTCCATGTTAAAAGTCCAGGCAAGAGGAAAAAATAAACGATCGCTGCTAACTGTTGCTGCTTGTTGTCACTTCTTCTGCAGCCGAGTAGTCGCAGAAATGCTCCCTGGGGTCACTACCGCCCTCTACCACCAGGAGGCGGAATTACTGGGAGCCTCACGCAGTGCGCCTTCGCAGCCATTTTATGATTGCTCAGCACAAGAAATATGTTACACACATACAGTTGTTGACAAAATACACTGTACATTATACACCTCAGCTAACTAAACTATGGAATTGTATAATATAATTCATATAGCAATACGGTCTCACTGCACAGCAGGCCAGCAGTTAGCCGAGTCATTGCGCAATCCATGGTGAGGCTCAACTCAGTGACGTGCCTCAACTGGCTGCTGATCACCGCAAGTCTCTTCTCAGTATTTGAACGGCAAATGTGAAAATTCAGCGATTTTGAATAAAAAATAATCTAAAGCTGGTGAAGTCAAATGGAAAATAACTTCATAATATAATCACTGGATACATATAACAATTTAAAAAAATGTTTTCTTTTTAAAATTGTTTTCTTTCAATGATGGCACATGAGGCCCCGCCTCACCTGCCTCCCCTGACTGCACGTCACTGGCACAAATAGCCCTAAACACAGAGCATTGTAGAACTTTGCTTTCATCATGTACAGTACAGGCCAAAAGTTTGGTCACTCCTTCTCAATTCAATGCCTTTTCCTTATTTTCATGACTATTTACATTTTAGATTGTCACTAAAGGCATCAAAACTATGAAGTGAAAACCATTTCAGGTGACTACCTCTTGAAGCTCATTGAGAGAATGCTAATAGTGTGCAAAGCAGTTATCAGAGCAAAGGGTGGCTATTTTGAAGAAAAAAGTTTTGATACCTTCAGTGGCAATCTACAATGTAATTAGTCATGAAAATAAGGAAAACGGATTAAATGAGAATGTGTGTCCAAACTTTTGGTCTGTACTGTATGTTAAAGTTGCTAAAGTTGACCCACTTACAGACAAAAGTACTTGGACAGGCAACTATGACACTAATTGGCAGGAATAGAAGTAGACTTGTAGCAGCTTGATACATGAGTCTCTAAAAAAGCAATAGCTGATAATAATTTGGGATGTGTCAGTATTTTCACTGTCTGCAAAAAGAGGCAGTAAAAATATCCCACTGTCAAATGTTTCTCAACCGTGCCAATAGCCATTGCAATCGAGACCGACTAAAAGTTTAAGGGCTCGTTACATGGCGCAGTTTCAAACTTGTTCTGTCCAGCCACTCAGGCAAATTATATTGTCTATGTGTATGCCCATATCTGCTGTACAGATTTACTTTACAAAAGAGAAGTGTGGGATACTTCTCTTGTTGCCCTATTTGCATTTGACTTTATTAAATGGATTTTTGGTGCAGCCGGACTGGAGCAGGAGGGGATATAAAGTAGAAAAAAAAGAAGACATACGGGGAAATGACGGGGGAAAGAGGGAGATAAGACAGAACAACAACAACAACAGAACTACATTATCAAATATGATATGTACAAATATGACACCAAAAATTATAAAGAAAAAGCAGTTAGTGAAGTAAATAGTATTAACACAGAAATGACAATTAACAGTATCAGACTACACATAGATACATTAGAAATAACAATATTGATAATGAATAATAACAATTACCTATATCAACATTAATGTGTTTGACGAAACACATTAATCTGAATCACATTAAAACTGACAACTTAAACAACATGATACAGTTTTGGGCCATTGCTTTTTGCACAAGAGGGTTTTAGGGTATTATTACCCAACAACAACCTCCACATACAGTTCTAAAAACAAGTCTTTTTTCTTCCGCGATACCAAAATTATTTGCTATTTTTACGGAGTGCGGCTGCAAAATAACCCATGCATGGGGCCAAAAAAAGTCAGCACTTTGGTTAAAAAAAGTGAGAAACATTATTGCATTTGAAGTGGACCTATTGTGATTTTAATCTACATTTAAAACACTTCCCTGTGGTCTAGATACAATGTGATGAATATGCTTTGGTGTAAATGTTGCATGTATTTCAGTTCAGTTCAGTTCAGTTTCAGTTTATTTCAAACATGCATACGATACAATGTATTGCATCACTTATTTCCAGTTGTTTCATTACAGCACGCCCAAAAAGGAGTAGGAAGAAGCAGAGCTTATTTAATTCTACCCCTTTTCATATCATATACATTTTATCCCATTTCCTTGTTCTCAGTTTGTAACATAACAGTGAATAAATAAATAATATAGTAAGTAAACAAATATGAAATACATAAATAATCGTTATCTCAAAAAACAAAGAAAAAAAAAGGTTCAAGATGTTCATCATAATTGTTCTTCATTGTACTTTGTGAACATATGTAGTCATACCAAGTCATACCGAGCCATACCAAAGACTATAAAACCTCGTACCTCCCTGCTTGGTACTCAGCATCAAGAGTTGGAATTGGGGGTTGAATCACCAAAATGATTCCCGGCACGGCCACCGCTGCTGCTCACTGCTCCCCTCACCTCCCAGGGGGTGAACAGGGGATGGGTCAAATGCTGAGGACAAATTACACCACACCTATTGTGTGTGACTATCATTGGGACTTTAACTTTAACTAACCTTGTAGTTTGAACAAAACTGGATCATATTGGTGCTTTGTTTGATTTCTTTGCTTAATCCATTCCATAATTTAAATCCACAAACTGATATGCTAAAGGTTTTAAATGTTGTACGAGCATACACAGGTTTTAAATTAGATTTTCCTCTAAGGTTACATTTCTCCTCTTTTGTTGAGAAAAATGGTTGTACATTCTTGGGTAGCAGGTTATAGTTAGCTTTGTACATAATTTTAGCTGTTTGCAAATGTACCAAATCATTGAATTTTAATATTTGTGATTCAACTAATGTTGTGTTTGTATGTTCCATATATCCAACATTATGTATTATTCTAATTGATCTTTTTTGTAACACCGTTAGTGAATAAAGCGCACGTTTGTAGTTGTTTTCCCATATTTGTTCACAATAACTCATATATGGTAACACTCGCGATCAGTAGATAATATGACGTGATTTTTGGTCCAGAACATGTTTTGTCATATTCATTATTGATGTGTTTCTTACTACTTTATGTTGTATATTGTTTAGATGAGGTTTCCAGTTCCTTTTTATCATCTATAATTACACCCAACAGTCAACAGTCACATTTGTAACACATTTTTTGAGTCTGTCTGCAAGCTGTTTGTTTGTGGAGGCTTTTCCAGATTACAATTGAAAACCATCCCCACCCACGCTCTTCAAAAGTATCAGAATGTACAAACCCCGTTTCCATATGAGTTGGGAAATTGTGTTAGATGTAAATATAAACGGAATACAATGATTTGCAAATCATTTTCAACCCATTTTCAGTTGAATATGCTACAAAGACAACATATTTGATGTTTAAACTGATAAACATTTTTTTTTTTGCAAATAATCATTAACTTTAGAATTTGATGCCAGCAACACGTGACAAAGACGTTGGGAAGGTGGCAATAAATACTGATAAAGTTGAGGAATGCTCATCAAACACTTACTTGGAACATCCCACGGGTGTGCAGGCTAATTGGGAACAGGTGGGTGCCATGATTGGGTATAAAAACAGCTTCTCAAAAAATGCTCAGTCTTTCACAAGAAAGGATGGGGCGAGGGTCACCACTTTGTCAACAAATGCGTGAGCAAATAGTCAAACAGTTTAAGAACAACGTTTCTCAAAGTGCAATTGCAAGAAATTTAGGGATTTTACGGTCCATAATATCATCAAAAGGTTCGGAGAATCTGGAGAAATCACTCCACGTAAGCGGCATGGCCGGAAACCAACATTGAATGACCGTGACCTTCGATCCCTCAGACGGCACTGTATCAAAAACCGACATCAATCTTTAAAGGATATCACCACATGGTCTCAGGAACGCTTCAGAAAACCACTGTCACTAAATACAGTTGGTCGCTACATCTGTAAGTGCAAGTTAAAGCTCTACTATGCAAAGCAAAAGCCATTTATCAACAACATCCAGAAACGCCGCCAGCTTCTCTGGGCCCGAGATCATCTAAGATGGACTCATGCAAAGTGGAAAAGTGTTCTGTGGTCTGACGAGTCCACATTTCAAATTGTTTTTGGAAATATTCGACATCGTGTCATCCGGACCAAAGGGGAAGCGAACCATCCAGACTGTTATCGACGCAACGTTCAAAAGCCAGCATCTGTGATGGAATGGGGGTGCATTAGTGCCCAAGACATGGGTAACTTACACATCTGTGAAGGCGTCATTAATGCTGAAAAGTACATACAGGTTTTGGAACAACATATGTTGCCATCTAAGCGCCTTCTTTTTCATTTCGGTGAACACATTTTTTGAACGACTCAATTTAAGGAACTGATTCTAGTGATTCAGTACAGTCAAAAGAACTGCCGATCCCATCATTAAGTCACAGAGTTACTTATAGATCACAGAACGTTACAATGTTTTAGTTGTTATAGTCCAGGGGTCGGCAACCCGCGGCACCGGAGCCGCATGCGGCTCTTTGATCACTCTGATGCGGCTCAGCTGCATACTTGCCGACCCCCCCGATTTTCCCGGGAGACTACCGGATTTCAGTGCCTCTCGCAGAAAACTCCCAGGATTAATATTCTCCGATTTGCACCCTTACAATAATAATAAGGGCGTGCCATGATGGTACAGCATTTAGCACCCTCTACAATCTGTATAAACAGCGTGCCAGCCCAGCCTCTTGTCGTATGCATTTTCTGCTTGCACACGTAAGTGACAGCAAAGCATACTTGGTCAACAGCCACACAGGTTACACTGACGGTGGCCATATAAAAGAACTTTAACACTCTTACTAATAATGCGCCACACTTTGAACCAAAACCAAACAAGAATGACAAACACATTTCGGGAGAACATCTGCACCTTAACACAACATAAACACAACAGAACAAATACCCAGAATCCCATGCAGCCCTGACTCTTCCGGGCTACATTATACACCCCTGCTACCACCAAACCCCGCCCCCACCCCAACCCTGCTCCCCCACACATCAACCCCCCCACCCCCCTCTCTCCTTGCGTCGGTTGAGGTGGGCGGGGTTTGGTAGCGGGGTGTATAATGTAGCCCGGAAGAGTCAGGGCTGCATGGGATTATGGGTATTTTTCTGTTGTGTTTATGTTGTGTTACGGTGCAGATGTTCTCCCGAAATGTGTTTTTCATTCTTGTTTGGTGTGGGTTTACAGTGTGGCGCATTATTAGTAAGAGTGTTAAAGTTCTTTATACCGCCACCGTCAGTGTAACCGGTGTGGTTGTTGACCAAGTATGCCTTGCTGTCACTTACGTAAGCAAGCAGAAGTTCCATTCATAGAGTGCCTGGGCCAGCACGCTGGTTGTTGTGGGCGCTAAATGCTGTACCATCACGGCACGTTCGAGAGAGCAATTGCCTTGAAAATTATAGTCTGCCGGAAATATCGGGAGGGTTGACAAATATGGGCCGCACTGACATTCAATTGTCATTTTAAGGCGTGGGCCGCGTGTCTGAGACCCTTGGTTTATACATAGCACAAAGCATGAAAAAAAACTTTGTATGCAGTGTTATTTCATTTCAAATTTCAAAAGATTTTTGTGGCTCCCATTGTATTCTTTAATTTGTGAAACTGGTCAAAATGGCTCTTTGACTGGTAAAGGTTGCCGACGCACCTGTGGAGCATTAGGACTGCACCCATTTAAAAGAGAACAGGCAGGATCGACGAGGGGGGAAGCGACAGCAGAGCGACCAGGTGGATGCACGCAGGCTGGGAAGGAACCCACGGACTACACAGCAGACCCCGCAGGCTACCGGAGCGAACCCCAAGAAGCCCACAACACGCAGGGGCAGAGGAAACTCTGCCTCCGAAGTAAGTGACGTGTGTTGTGGATCTGTGGGGGCAACCAACTGCCTAGGGCTGTGGGCTTGCGGGCTCGTACGTTGTACGCTGGCTGTGTGGTTCTGTGGACAGGGGGCAATTGGGGCCCAGAAATCTGCGGCGACCCCCGGGAGCGACCTAGAGGCAGAGCGAGACGGCACGGGTACGGCCACGTAGGTCCCGCGAGTGACCGGCGACTGGCGAGGAGAGTGGGCGTACCCAATACTTCGACGCGGAACTACAGCAGGGGCAGGGGAAACCCTGCTTTGCGTGTAAGTGTGGCGTCAGCCCGGGGAGCGTCTCCGTAGTTTTAGAAGATTTTATCCCCGTGGCCTGCCTCCGTTTTAATTCTGTGTGCAGGAGGACGCCGTGGAAGTGGGTGGAGCCAGGACGCTGACCCACTACGCCTGTCGCGGCTATACCCTCACCATAATATTGGTTACCAATTGGTATTTTTAGTATTGACAACTGGACGGTTTAATGTGTATTGTAATAAAGTGCGAACAAGCATAATCATCTTCCCTTATTTTGGACAGCTGCTCTCACTACATTGGGTTCTTAATATTTATATTTGTTTTAAGCAACATTTTTATTAGATTTTAATATTCCACCACTCGGGTCCATTACAAAGGTACTACTGTATCTTGGTAAGCACTTGTGTGACCATTTTGTATTGGTTCAAATGTGAGCCACAGATTTACAGTACATAAGTATACTCAAAAAAGGGTTTCAGATAAAAAACCAGGAGTAAAATACTCTACGTCATTTTTTGGTAGGTTCGAGTGAGTGAGCTTGTTTTGCTGCCATTTTAAGAGACTGTTTTCAAATACAGTAGAATATTTGCAATGCAGTCTGGTGAAAATGATGGAAAGCGCCACTCTACATAGGAACTGATGCTGTGGTCAAAGACAATATTGCCAAAAACTAATTTCAAGATATTTAACACAATCCATGTGTCAGGTAAACAAAATGACAAATGGGGCCATATGAATCCCCCTTCCTACTGTAAAGGAACTCTAAAACGAAAAGACCCAAGAAGGACTTTTTTTGTACTGCTGTGTCTGTGAAAGTTTGACCTCGGTTGACCCTGACACTGGGAGGCCAAGGGTGTTTGTGGGGGACTGATATGTGTTTATCTTGTCTGTCTCGAGTCTACAGACCCAGCCAGATCATCTAAAAAAAATAAATAAAAAAAATATTTAAAAAAAAGCTTTCTCAGCGTTTCTAAATCCAGGACTTAAAAGTCTCAGCATTTGATTCAAATAGCAGGCGAGGAAAAAGATTTGTGATATGAGTGAATTTCCAAAGACAACACACAACATGTGTGTGTTTGAAGTACTTCCGGGCAGCACTGGGCTAGTATCGACAACACAGAAAATCCCCACAAGAAGAGAGATTATTAGATAGAGAGAAAAAAGTGGCCTTTATTTCTTGTGGTTATAGAAGATTGGCTGCATTTCTCATTTCTGCTTGAGCTTTTTTTTTCCACCTGCTATCCAGAACCAGAATTGTATTGTTTCCAGCAGCTAGACACAAACCACACGCACAGAAAATGTGTCTCTGCACTTGGCTCTCATGGATGGAGTCATTTGTCATTTGTCAGTGACGCTGTGAAACTATAGTACTTCCTGAACTCTGGACCTTCCAGGATGAAGCTTCTCTTTGGTATTACTTTGGAAGCGATTTGACAAAGGTACGGTAGTTTATCCCGCAGCAAGCCACACTATAATGGAGCAGCTACTCTACAGAGCTCACTTTCTAGCTCCTGTACACGCCTTACAAAAGTGTAGCTGGGTGGGTTTAGCGGCTCAGCTTTCATGGTCACTGACTCGAGTCCCATAAGTCAACTTTATGGTCCAACACACCCACGGGGCCACTTCTCACTGCTACATTCTATCCATGTGCTCCCTCTGCACGTGAGGAATTCCTCACAAGGAAAGCCAGCAATGCCTTCTTCATTAGCGGGGCTGATGACATCATCACAGATTTGTCAGTTGTCAAGGTGATGTGATGTGTCTGGGGAACCTCCATTCTGTAGTTACTGTCATGAAATCAGCACTCAGAAACACCTTATCCTCACTTCACCTCAACGCTCAGACATATTTCACCACTGGAATGATCCTTTTATAAAAGTCAGCTTTCAGCAGAAGAAAGGCTCACATATTTTTGTTACTGGCTCTGCATGTGCTGTTTTCCTTCCAAATATTGAAACATAGAATACCTTGCAACCACCAAAATCCTTTGAGCCAACCCAAGACCTCTGCTGTGTCAGCAAAATAACTTTTACACTCACTCTGTGCGATGTCATTGCAATGCAACTGATCAATAAATCCTTTACATCCACGTCCAATTAGTCTACCAAGTGGGCCGACAACAAATACATCGACATAACAGGAGGAATTTGTTGTTTTCAGAAATAATTTGAAGATGTGTCCTTTGGAACGCTGGCCAACCTGCTATTGGTTCATATTGGGGCTTTAGGGCGGTGGCTCAGATGGTAGAGTGGCCGTGCCAGCAACCTAAGGGTACCTGGTTCAGATACAGATTACGCCATCGTCAGTCACGGCCGTTGTATTCCTGGGCAAGACACTTTACCCACCTTGCTCCTGATGGGTCGTGTTTAGCACCTTGTATGGCAGAGTCTGGCTTCTGTACTTCTTCTCCTATCACTTCCTCGATGAAGCAACATCAAGCAACAACTTCATTCAAGAGCTCCCCCTGCCGGCTGTACCTTGAAACAGCATCCTCAATAGGACACAGCAACACACTCCAAATAACTGCTCAACAAACAAACCAAACACATGTTGGTCTGGTGAATGACATAGACCCAGATACCAACTTCTTCCACAAAATTAGCAACAACTGCCAACATGACACAGAGGACCAATACACTAGGAACTTAAAAACAGATGATAGACTATCATATATTCACTTTAACAGTAGCAATAAACTATACTTAAGACATTTTGACAGAGGTGGGTAGAGTAGCCAGAAATTGCACTCAAGTAAGAGTACTGTTACTTTAGAGATTTATTACTCAAGTAAAAGTAAGGAGTAGTCACCCAAATATTTACTTGAGTAAAAGTAAAAAGTATGTTGTGAAAAAACTACTCAAGTACTGAGTAACTAATGAGTAACATACACACACATATCATATATATACATATATACACACAAACATATATATATATATATATTTATAAACACACACACACACACATATATATATATATATATA